>NC_137037.1:6606359-6661359 GCF_032717465.1 Coenobita brevimanus | reverse complement strand
CTCTCTTATGATTTTCAGCCATTTAACCCTTTCAATGCGATAATGTTCTTAGTGGTTTCTTGCTACCTCTAGACGCCTTTTCAATGGGGCTTTGCGGGTAGGAGGGTGAAAAGGTGGCCTTCTACTGCACAAGAAATTTGATTCTTTCGTTAATAAACTTAGACAACACAGCCTAGAGAGAATAGCTGAAATATTCACTCATTCATTAACACCCAGGCTCCTACGACTCACTGAGGTGAACAAAATCGAAAGGCGTTAACTGGATTAGAAAACTAGTCTGACCTTCGGATGACAGTAGTTTGTAATGAAATCTGAGTCCAGTATTCCGCGGCATCTAGTGCAGTACATTACATAAAGGGTCATATTTGCATGAGCTTACAGGATATCGGAAAACCTCTTTGTCTGTGAGTTATTTACTTTAACCACATTAGACTTGTCGGTATGACATCATTTGTATTTTGTTCTTGCTGTTATTAGACGATTTGCTTAATTTTAAGGGAGACTGTCTGAACAGGAGGGGGTTCGGTATAGCCTTTGTTCTCTAGTACAGGTCTCACCTAAGCTGAATACAACCGTCTAAAGATACCAAGAACATAATTCTAAAAATAACGTCACCGCAGTGAAGGGTTTAATATTCTCTGATTGTATGTTTCTGATACAAACTATGTCGGTGTTTAGTGGCAATAGTTGTAGCCCCAGGTTCATCTGAATTTGAACCCACTGCACTGCTGGCTGAAGCTGACCTTTTCCTGCAGTCCACCATCGTCTTTTCGGGGGATAGGGAGTGACTTGAGGGACGTTTGTATAATTATTCAGTGAAGCTGGCTGGCCATATCAGTGCCACCACGTGAGGGTACACCGTCAGTGTAATGGCAATATATGCTCGTAAATCCATAAATCACATATAAAAGATTTTCTTTTATGCAATATTGCAACAAACGAACAATTCCGATTAGTCGACCTTTCTTTCTACCACTAATACCATATTTCAAACACAGTATGTCCTGGCGTTTTAAACGATACCTTTTTTTTTTTTTTTTTTTTTCTTTTTTTCTTTTTCCACAGCCATCGTCACCCCCACTGTCTCCCTTTCACTGGATACTCATGTACAGACTGTGTTTTTGTGCTGCACAGAATGAAACAGAATTCACTATGCCGGTTGTAAAACTGAAAGTGAAGTAAGTGTACAGTCGACGATGAAGTTAATGTAACATGTCTTTGACTTTTTACGTATCAAACTCCGGTCATTCAACAGATAACATCTTCCCTACGTCCAATGGTCCTCCTACGTGCACTCCTGGGGGTGATGGCGAATTTGAATCATGCTGTAGGTTTACTGAATAACTGCACAGGTTATGCAGGTATATGACAGGCGGGCAGGTATAAATCCGACTGTGTGAAAGGCAGCAGCTCTTTGGCCCGAGACGGTACAGGGCGTGTGGGAACAGATGCTGAGTTGAACAGTTCTGTATCCATCTTAATCAGCATACTGGCTTATTTTGCTTTACTATATGGTAGACTATGAAATTCACACATAATAAACAAAATGATGACTGAGGACATAATACAAAGAGAATTAACATGGTGCTGTTATAAACAGAATGGACACACCTTCACATGTCGCTGCTTGGGCACTAACACCTAATATCCATATACACACTTGGGTTGTCTTATTCAGGACTGGTGTGATGGTGTTAGCGTTGTAATTTTACGACATGGCAGTGGCCCTTGTGGAAGATCTATTACTGCTGTTTTAAAACGTAATATCCATAGTAGGTACTGTAACATGGGATCGGTGTCATGTACTTATAGATGGCCGTCCAGCACCCTGCCACTTGTATTGTCATTAACACGATTCCCCGGCAGCCTCGCCACCCTCCCTCCCTGCCCCACCCCTCCACCAGGACCCTCAACCCTGCTGCCCTGCCTCAGTAGTCTGCGAGTAATGATGGTGCAGAGGCAGTGTGACCTTGTCTCAGGAACACACACACACACACACACACACACACACCCACACACACACACACACACACACACCCACACCGAATCGGTAGAGGTGGACTGTCCTAATGGACCTAAGTTCGAATCCCGGCTAGGGCGGAGAACATTTTACAGAAATGAACTTCATTAAAGGAGACTTTACTGATCTGCCAGAAGACCCGCCGATATGTCGCAAAAACACCACCGTTAATACCAAGATACCAGTCCTGCATAGGACGGCCCTAGCCTGTAGTCGGTATGGACGGAGGGTCATAGTGCCGAAGTGGTGGCATGTGGTGGTGTGTAGTATTTAGGAGGACTACTGGGCTTCGGGAACGGGCTGTAAATCCCAAGCCCTGAGTCGGGGACACACACACACACACACACACACACACACACACACACACACACACACACACACACACACACAAACACACACACACACAGGCTCAGTGGTAACGCTCTTGCCTGCCGTCTTGGCAGACGAAGGTTCGCCCCTTGCTGAGGCTGCGAAAAGTTTCACTGACGAAGCCTGGTTACTATCCCCCATGAGCAAGGAGATGGATGTGTGCGTGTGTGTGAAGATCACGGCCTTGCCCTTAGATCGGAGTGTATGAGCTCCCAGCTGTCTTCCAGGAGGGTAAAAGCTGACGTTCACGACCATCACGTGATCCTCCTGACCGGCCAGGAATCACACACACACACACACACACACACACACACACACACATACACACACACACACACACACACACACACACACACACAACAACAACTCGTACACAGGTACACAGCCTAATCCAACATATACCACACTACATTACAAGACTGGAGTGACGAGTCTGGTTAAGAAGGTGCTTCACCCTCCCACAGTAAACCCTCTTGCATACAGCCGGCAGCCAGCACACCTTCCACACAATAAATTATTTGTTGTCTTGAAACATCTCACACTCCCCCATTACACAATCAAATGGCCAGCCTATCAGTCAGCCTGTCGGCCGAAGATATCTTATTCTCGACGACATATTGTTTGAAACCAGTGACCGACGCACTCTTCTGCTCTCTGATGACATGCTGGGATCTTAACGCCAAAACATGAACAATAGCCAAAAGTCTGAAGTATCTGATCTCCCAGAAGGCGCCAACATCACACTGCAGACGTACATACAACACAAACATCCAGAGCAGAACATGTTGTCCACACACATACCTTTACATCATTCCCACATGCACTACACATTCCAGGGTGTCCCTTGCGTCACTAATAAACATCAGCCACGCATTGCGACATTGTTCAGAGGGTTAAATAATTATCTCATGAAGTCATCACTAAACAGGGACTAAGTTAGTGATGAAAGCCGTTATTCATGCACTGCTGAAGACTGCAATATCGTTCCAATTTCTTGCCCAAACATTACGAAACTGTGACACAATATTTTGCTAAGCTGGAAGGGTTTCAAATGATCACATTAGGTTCTGAAATTCAGTGGTCATTGTCCTGCTACTGATCACAAAGAAGTAGAAGTATTTTTGTCCACAACTGTACATGTGTTGTCTGTCCGTCTGTCATTACTGTGCCAAAAAATTATCCTACTCTGTATAATTAAACAACCTGTGTCATTTCTCTTGTCCCATTTAACCTCAATAACAAGATGATGGATTTTTCCTTGAAGTCACGCTACCACCAGACAAGTGTATGCAAATGAAGGAGGACCTCTCGCTGTGAGAAGGGGTCCAAGCTGTACCAGACCCATTCCGGCTCCAAGACTCTTTCCAATGTTGAATAACATAGCCAGCATGTAGCCAGAATTACACATAACAACCTGGGACTAAAGAAGCTAACATCCCAGAACAGCCTAAATAAGTCTTGGTGATGTTCATATCGATGATGATGATGATGATGATGATGATGATGTATAAGCGGAAGAAACTACAGGAAACTATGCCATATGACATACTCATCTGCTGGAATACAGTAAATCTGAGAGTAATTCAGCAGGCTCAACACAGGACCAGCTGCCCCCAGTACTGCGTCTGGTGCATGCATACAGTACGTTGCAGATCCTTTATTACTGAAAGGAAATGGTCCAACACGCCAAGGCCATGACAAAGAGGGCCATTCAGGGCTTGTATACGTAAATTTCCTCTGACCCAACACCACCACGCCCGGAGGTATATTTCCCTTCTGTATTACTGTTCAGCACCACCAACGGTCAAGTCAGCCAGGAACGACGCTCGCCTCATCGTTTCAAATCTGACCATAAACTTTTCTTGGAATATACTCAATGTGTTTCCCAGGCAAAATTACTTAATATAACCTAACAACCTGACCCAACCTAACCTTGCCTAGCGATAACCCACTGCACTAGGGCTGCCTGGCTGAGGGCGGTGATGCAGAACCGTAATACAGAAGGGAAATATGCCGCTCGGACAATTGCCCAATGTTTAGCCCGCTGCCTAACCCCCTCATCCTCCAAACACCAATCATTATCTCACACACACACACACACACACACACTTTCTCTTCATATACAGACTCGTCTCCCTTAATCACAGGGGGAGTGAGTCTATGTATTTATCGAACCTTTATTCCGACCTTTCATTCCCCGCTAAAAATACTAAGAAAAGTTCAAAGAAAGGGGATAGATGGATAGACAGACTGAAAGATATGCGGTAAGATAGAGGAACTGATAGATAAATATGTAGATAGGAAGAGATATAGAAAAACAGATAGATACATTTAATCATAATGTGCATCCTTTCATGCATCCATCCACTAACTCACAAACCCAATCATATACCTATGTATACATGAGAGAGAGGGGGAGGGGGGCAGGAGTGGTGGGAAATGTGAAAGGAAGGGGAAGGGCTTTACAACTCTATTTACCGTCCCAGGCAATGTTTTTCAATACAGTTTTTTCCTCCTCGGTCACCGGTACGTGATGCTATTAAGTTAAGCATTGGTCTCATTCCTCAATAAATGAATGCTTCTGAGGGAGTTGAAAAAGTGCTGTCTGTGGAATCAAGTATTTTTCAACAAGTGATTGGATCTGAGTGGATATGTATTACCTTTGCTATTCCAGAACACTTTATTTCGCTTAGCACAGGCTTTTGGAACTGAAAGGGTTAGATACAGTTTTCAATAACCCTCTCACTACTCGAGATCTCACCTGAGCTAAACAAAATCGCCTGGTTTTAGCAACAATGACGGTGGCTCAGTCGGTAGAGAGGTGGCCTGCGGTCCTAACGGACTCAGGTTCAAATCCCCGCCGGGGCAGGGAACAGTTTATGGACATGAACTTAATAAAATCAGACTTTACTGATCTACCAGAAGACCCACCGACATGTCGTAAAAATACCCCCGCTATTACCAGTACACCAGTCCTATATGAGACAGCCCTAGGATGTATTCAATATGGACGGTGGGTGTTAGCGCCGAAGTGGTGACATGTAGAGGTGTATGGAATGTAGGAGGACTACTGGGCCTTGGGAGAAGGCTATGAAGCCTATGCCCAGAGTCGGACACACACACACACACACACACACACACACACACACACACACACACACAATGACGTCACGGGACTGAAAGGGTTATAAATGCCAAAGGAAATGAGTTTGAGGAGGGAAACATTTTTGAGTGAGAAATGAGTCTTTTTGCAAAATGGGGAATGAACCACTGTGGAAATGTAATCTATGCTGAACACAAGTTCATTTGGCTTTTGCAACTGGCTTACAAAGTTTATGCTTGCTACCCCTAGATATGTGTACTCAGGTCAGAGGTCACGTTGCCACATAAGGGTTCAGATACAGCCTTCATTAACCCCTCCAGTACTGGGAAGCTGACATGTCCCGAACATAATTGTGTGGCAGCAGCATGACAAATTTAGGTCAGGAGAGACTCTTTCAACGGACATGTTACGTGCAGCTTCCTGCAGCCGTCACTACTTGCCTACTCATGTACGCTGATTAAAATCGTCAGGTGGTAACATTGTATAAAACTGCACACACACACACACACACACACACACACACACACACACACACACACACACACACACACGTTAGCATTGGTCCCACTCCCCACAAAATCCCAGTCAGTGTTTTACAGCAGGGAAAATATAGTGGCTGTGAATGCAGTGTTTTTGTGAACACTGGATTGGACGTGAGTGGAAATGTACGAGTAATCGGTGTTGAATGTAACGTCATCTGGCTTTTGAAACTTATTTATGTAGTTGCCATGGTGACGTCCTGTTTATATTATTCTTGCTCTTTCCTGATGATGGTGTTCAACTTGGGAGAGATTTTCGAATAATATGGATTAAATATAGCGTACACTTCATTAACCTCTTTACTACGAGTCCCTCAGCACTTTTACCATGATGACGAAACTTATTTCAGTCTGTCTACTGTGACCATCATGTTCAGCTCAGCAGCGATATTTCGAGCTGGAGGATTTAGATACAACCTTTACTACATGAGATATCCCTTCACCCCTTCAGTACGGGTATGTCTGTTTTATCTTATTTTTGATAGTTCTAGACAATATTATGTAGCTTAGCAATACTCAAGTCTGGAGGATTATATATTGCCTTCATTAACAGCTGCATTACAAGAATTCTCAGTCACGGTAAATCAAACAGCCTGGCAGTATCAAGAATAATATATAAAATAACCTACTGAAGGAATGAAGCCTTTCAGTACGACGTTTCTATGGCCTATTATGTCCACTCAGGTCTAATTTGAGTACACCAGGTTCTCTAATATTACTTCAGGTCTTGTTTGGTCCTTCACATCCATTGCAGGTCAGCCGGGTCAGTTCAGGAAGATCAGGGCCACTCAGGTTCAATTTTGTAGATTTACACTCATCCCATTAAGTCAGGATCCATCATTCTAGTAATTCCTGGTGCAGATATATCAGTTCAGGTACAGTGAGGTCTGTTTACGTTCATTAAGGCTATTACAGTTCAATTCACACCCATTTCTGTATATCAATTCACCTTTGATCCACTTAACTCAGGATGACTCATTTCATCCGTGTTCAGAACCAAGTATATCAGATGTTCAGAACCAAGTATATCACAGATCCAAGTATATCAGATGTCCAGAATCATGTACTGTATATCACAGATCCAAGTACATCAGATGTTCAGAACCAAGTATATCAGATGTTCAGAACCAAGTATATCACAGATCCAAGTATATCATATGTTCAGAACCAAGTATATCAGATGTTCTGAACCAAGTATATCACAGATCCAAGTATATCAGATATTAAGAACCAAGTATATCAGATGTTCAGAACCAAGTATATCAGATGTTCTGAACCAAGTATATCACAGATCCAAGTACATCAGATGTTCAGAACCAAGTATATCAGATGTTCAGAACCAAGTATATCAGATGTTCAGAACCAAGTATATCAGATGTTCTGAACCAAGTATATCACAGATCCAAGTATATCAGATGTTCAGAACCAAGTATATCAGATGTTCTGAACCAAGTATATCACAGATCCAAGTACATCAGATGTTCAGAACCAAGTATATCAGATGTTCAGAACCAAGTACATCAGATGTTCAGAACCAAGTACATCAGATGTTCAGAACCAAGTATATCAGATGTTCAGAACCAAGTATATCATATGTTCAGAACCAAGTATATCAGATGTTCAGATCCAAGTATATCAGATGTTCAGAACCAAGTATATCAGATGTTCTGAACCAAGTATATCACAGATCCAAGTATATCAGATGTTCAGAACCAAGTATATCACAGATCCAAGTATATCAGATGTTCAGAACCAAGTATATCAGATGTTCAGAACCAAGTATATCACAGATCCAAGTATATCAGATGTTCAGATCCAAGTATATCATATGTTCAGAACCAAGTATATCACAGATCCAAGTATATCAGATGTTCAGATCCAAGTATATCATATGTTCAGAACCAAGTATATCACAGATCCAAGTATATCAGATATTAAGAACCAAGTATATCAGATGTTCAGAACCAAGTATATCATATGTTCAGAACCAAGTATATCAGATGTTCAGAACCAAGTATATCACAGATCCAAGTATATCAAATGAACAGAACCAAGTATATCAGTTCAGTCATACTCCAATTGATTTCATTCTCTTCAAATCAATTAAAGGGTCATCAGAGTGATTCACGTCAGTAATGGGTTACATGGCTTTAGGTCCTGCCTGTATACAAGTGTGCAATTCAGGCCCTTCAGGTTGCCTCAGGACCTTCCATGTCCCTTCAGATCCATCACACCAATTCACAATACTATGGATCGCGTCATGTCCCACCTATGAAGGCATGTGCTCAAAATCACCAATTCGGTGCACAGGTTTTCAAGATTCTGTATGTTGATACAGGTCTGTCAGGTTTGGGCGAGGAAGGCTGAGATGAGTGAGCAGGATGGGCTGGGATGCTAGTGCGTGGTGGGGCACGAAGATGTACGTCCAGTGAAGATGGTCGTTATAGATCGGGCTGTAAGGTGGACTCTCCCTTTGAAATATCCACAGGTGAACAAACAATGGGTGGGATGGGAGGAGAGAAGTGGGCAGGAAGGACTGGGATGGTGGTGGGTGGTAGTCAAGGCGGAATGAGTACACCCTGTGAAAACAGGTGGAATGTGAGTGGTGGCAAATGTTATGGACGAAAATTTTTCCTAGATAATGCATGACGGGAGAGGAAATAAGTATGCTGGATCAGCTGGGATGATGATGGGTGGTGGAACAGTGGTATACCACGCGAAGACGACGATGTTGGGTGACCAACACAGATGTTAAAAATAAATCTCAGATCAAAATGAAAATAAAGAAAGCCAGCAACAGTCACCTTTAAGCAAGCGTCCTACTCTGCGGGTAAAAAGAAACTTCATGGATGATTTTAATATCCGCTTTACTCCTGACTGGCGCTTCCTCTCCGCTCTCTCACCTCGCTGCCTTCATTGCCTCTGTTTCTCCCCCCTACCCCGCGCACCCTTGTCTTTCCTCCAACGCCCCGCTTCCCCCCCCCCCCTCATTTTTTTTTTTTTTTTTTTTTTTTTTTTTAAATCAGTCTCGTCTTAGATCATTCGACTTGTCTTATTTCATGCCTCCTCTCTTCCGGTATCGAGTTATTGGTGTTTCATTTCTTCTGTTCGTCTCTCTTCTCGCTGCTTCTTGGCTAGCCTGTGTCTGTTATTTTTCCCTTTTTATACCTTGTTTTTCTCAATTATTTTGTGATACTGCTGATTTCTACATTCCCTTCCTCTCATATTTATATATATTCTTGGTCACATTTTTCACAGCATTTTTCCTGTTTATTAATGGTCCTGTTATTTTATTTCTCTATCTCATTTTTGTCTGTCATTCTCTTCTCACATCATCACCATAAACTTGTGCGTCTTCTATCTTTTGCACTGTCTCTTCTTCCCCTCTTTCTATTCCACTATTCCCTTTTCATCATCATAATCTCCTATCCTCCTATCCAGTTCTTCTTCAGTTTTTTTTACGGTAATCATTCGTTAATCTTCTTTTAATCTTGCTTCCTCACCTTCTAATTCTTCTCTTTCTCCCACCTTTCCTTTCTCCACATTAATCTTCTTTACCTCCTCCAGTTTCCCCCATACTAATCCAGCGATCTTCGTCCTTCCTCCACCCCTTCCTCTTGTCGCAATTTTGCAATTTCATTCTAACCCTCACGGTATTAAACGTGCAGTCTAGATTCTCATTTCAGCTTTTTTTTTTCTCATTTCGCTTTTCCTCTTTCGTTTTAATATTATTGTAACTCATACTCTCTACTCATGCTTACACTTCTGTAATTATCGATCATTAATTTTAGTCTCAATCTTGTCGTTTTCCTTTTTGCTTTAGTCTTCATCTTCTATTAATCTGCCACATAGTCTATTTCCTCTTTTCAGTCTTATTGTAATTTTGATCTAGGCTCGCTAATATTTTTTTCTCCATTATTTATGATTCCTTTTATCCTTCCTAATAAGGAAGCGATGTACTGTATATGGAAGCGTAGACAGAAGTATAATCTGTAGTGTTTACTTATTCTGAAATTCTTTTCTGTGGGAGTTACGAACGAGTACATACGAGTATAGCAGTCATATACCCTTTCTGTAAGAATGTCTCAGCAGGTGACATAAAAGTAGAGGTATTTTGGCATTCTTGAACCTCTTTCAGCACGATGACATCTGTAATTCTCGTCACCACTACACAATTTCATTCACTCGATGTAAAAAAGTGATGTAGCTTAAGGGGCTGTGGCAAAGAATACAATAAACAAGCTGAGAAGTTTGCACTACCCCAAAATTGTATTGTTCACTGATGCTGGTAATGTTGAAATGAGCGCCTGTCCCTTCATTCCGGGGGCCTCTGTTGTCTTCTATTGCTGCTGCCGCCAGACCATCATAACCTGATTCGGGGAGACATTTTTACATGGGGGGGGGGGTATAAGTAGACTTCGTTAGTCTCATCGGTACAAGGTATTTTCACTAAGAGGAATAAAATCGTGGGTTGGCAGACAAAATAATGTAAAGGAAGAAGTCATTGTACTCAACGACAGGTAAGATTTACTGAGCTAGAAGGGTTGAGGTGCTGACTTCATCATCCCCTTCACTTCAACAGGTTCCCCAAGCAAAACAGAATTTATATTATCATTGTTCTAAGGATAAATTAATTAAGTCATTATCAGGTTAAAGGAGTTAAGCAAAATATGGAAGAAAGGGCACGATTTTTTTCATGAAAGGTGTTACCGCAAGGGAAGGGCTGCAATCTCCCGGAGATGAGCAGGTAACAGACCAATTCTTCCTGTCACTCCAAGGCCTCACTGGGAACAACTCAGCAAAATCACTCCCACGGTAAGTGTGCTTCGACAGGTGCCTTGACATGCTTACAAATCATTCACTTGGCTGTATGATATTATTTACCAACCACACAGTTTACAATTTCATGTTTCGTTGATTGCTTTTCATCATCATCATCATTCTGATCCTCCTTCCCACTGACATAGGGTAAGGTAAGATCCAGAGAAAGTATAGAAGTGGGAGAACAACAGCATGTCCAGTACACTGTATATAACTTAATTTAGCTGTAAAGAAAATAAAAAAATCTTTGTATTACAAAAAAAGCGCTAAAGACAGGTTTTAAAAAACACGATCGATGCGAGAGGGAGGGGGGGAACGGAAGACGACTTATCGTAGTGGATAAACATTTTCTTTTCTAACTCGGTGCGTGATGTCAGCCGCACGTTGAGTGAAATCATGAGACTGTGACAAGAACTGAATTAAACAGGCGTTATCGTACTGAGAAGGTAAATGCGAATGTATATTTTGCTGTGATATTTCTTATAGCCATTTTATTATCATTATTATTTCATGCTAAACCTCCAGCATTTCATTAACTGGACACAGTTATTGAAGCAAACTTTTCCATCAGCGAGTTGATTGTGGAGGTTAACAATTAAACCATCATTCATTAGTGCTGAACCAAGCAATCAGCGCTGCTTTTAACCCTTTCAGTACCAGAGGCATTTCCTAAGCTAAAATGGGTGGGAGGGCAAAATGAACCCGTTATATTTCCCACACTGTATTTAAGCGTACGTAGATAACAAGAGTTGACTGATAAAAAGACGCCATCTTGTTGAAGTAGTTACTGAGGTTAATAACGACTGTATTTAACCCTTTCATTACCATAGGTCCCTTCCAAGCTGAATAAACTTGCATGTCACAGCGAGAATACACACAGAAGCCGTCATGGCAGTTATATTGTGTTGGTCATATTCACCGGCCGAAGCCTACCCAGCCCTCAGCTGAATGCCCACCTCTACAATTATATCACTACTCATTAGCCAGCAATATATCAATCAATCAGGATTTTATGACATTTCAGTATACTAACAATCGCACATATTCCTCTAATTGACCAAGATTCCTCATTAAAAGTTCATTATTTTTTTACAATAATTATTGAAGGCTATGCTAACAAATGCTAACACAGTGTTTACACAACCCATTCAGTACGATAACGCCCATCTATATTACTGCATATTCTTTCTACCAATATGCAATTTTACTTGGCTTCAGTGAGACCTTCCGATATAAACTTCTTTAACCCCTTCACTGCCAGGAACCTGCCAAATTATATAACATCGTCTGCAGATAGTAAGAGAGATATAGAGGCACCACCATACTGCTGGAGTAATAACTTAGTAATAATTTCCCTGATTGCTAACCTTGGACAAGTAGTCGCCATTACTTTGACAAACACACACACACACACACTAAACTTAATCGTCTCATCACTACTTTTGGTTGTTTCGTCTTTGACTCTGAAGGCCTCATACATGGGTTATTTTCACATAAACACACTACACTGCTTAAAGGCTCTTCGTCCTGTGTTTCAGAATGCACAGCACAGCAGGATCTGACATGCTTCTTTTGCTGACTGTCCACGCGATCAATACGTATGTTATCTCCACCTGGGTGATTGATGCGCTTCTGCTGGTCACTTTTTTCGACAGACAGATATTTCTGAACAATCAGTGTTCCTATGCTGTATAAAATGACTTCTTTATACTGTACTGATTGTCTTGTACTGTATAAAGTTACTTCGTTATACGATACTGACAAAACTGGAGACACAAACATATGAAATTACTAGAGAATATTTTCAAACGTTTGGTCCAGTGTTTGATAACGTAAATATCGGGAGTCCATATACGTTACTGAAGGAGTGTACTGTACCTGACGCAGGAAATGAAGGTGCCAGCAGCGCCATTAACGCCTTCATTTGGCCACCAGTGAGCTTGTTGGCGGCGGTATGGTGTGGTCTGGATGTGGCTGTTTGGGATTTGCTGTCCCTTAAGTTTGTCGTGTGTGTGTGTGTGTGTGTGTGTGTGTGTGTGTGTGTGTGTTTTGGCATTGTGTTTCCTAATCATTAAGCCCCCTCTATAATTCGCGTTTTTGACGTTACGGCCCCTCTAATAAGATGATAAATTTAGGCTTTTTCTTTCTACTTACAACTGATTTAATGAAAACTTTCTTTGTTTATCAGCTTACAGAAGCCTATGTTTAACAGCTGCTGTAAAAAAAAAAAAAAAAAAGTCCCACAAGCAGAATGTAACTATATGGAGACGGCAAGATGCCGTTAAACAAAGAAAAAATTGCCTGTTAAGCTCCACTGCTACCTACAGTATAATCCTGATTTGCCAGTCTTCCCCGATGTACAGTACTCATTGTACGAAAAATGTTGGTGTATTAAAAAAAATAATCCTTACTTATGACGAGGACAGACAGGCAAACTGATATACTGTAGAGAAGCGGAAAGAAAACAGATACATAGACAGACAGATAGACGGTTGATATGGCTTTACGTTGACTGTCAGAGCTTCAGGAAGTTTAGCACAAGATTAATGTGTGAAGTGTAAGGCATCATTGATCTTTCCCTCCCTCTTCATCCTCTGTTCTTACTCAATCTTCATATATTCCTCCTGATTTCCTTGTCTAGTCTTCTCTTTACTTTCTTCTTAGTCTTTTTTCTCCTCTATCACTGCCTCGTGTCTTTCACTGTCTTTCATATTCCTTCCTTTGTCTTCAGTTATTGTTTATTCTGTTTTCTCTCTTCTTTAAGCTTATGTGTTTATTGTTCTACTTTCGCCATCATCGATACTCTTTCATTTTTACTTGGACGTCCGTTTCACCGTTCTTACATTTTTTCTTTCATTCCTTTCCTTATCTCTTGTCTTCATGTCTCTTTAAATCTTTATCTCTCTCTTTCTTTGTCTTCGTCACTTCTTCATTAATTCCTTTTCCTTCCTTGTCCTATTATTCTTTTGTTTTGCTTTCATTTTCTTCATGTTGCGTTCATTCCTCTTTCCTATTCCCATGTCACCACTTCCTTTTTTCGCTGTTTCTTTATCTATTCTCTCTCCATCCTTCCCCTGTCTTCTCCTGCCTCCTTCATCATTCTTCCCTTTCCTCTGTCTCTTCCCTCTCTTTTCTGGTTACTCTTGAAGCCTAGTAAAGCTTAATATGGAAAATGTATGGTATTAGCTATGATAGTCCTTCCTATGCAGTCTGTCTTTTCGCTCGCATGTCCTGACACTTTTTTCTCCTGTATATTATTTCAATCTCTCCTGTCCTTATATATTTGCATTTTATTCTTATTCCCTCCTCTCCCCCTCTGTCACCATTTCCTTTCTTAACTCTCTCTCTCTCTCCCTCTCGCACGCGCGCGCTCTGGACAACGACGATGATATATGGATGATATTCAATAACAAAATCCATCTGATATACTGTAACAAGAGATAGTTAATGTGGGACTGGGACGAGGGTTAGAATGATGAGGAAGGTTCTTGAAACTCCGAGTAAGACGTGGAAGTATAATTAGTGGAATATTACAGGCTGACAAACTGGACACAACAGGCCGGCGTGCGGCCGGGAGGAAGTCCCGTGCTGATCTGAGAGGCGGGACAAAGTTGCCAGATGCATGATTAATGGGATTTAACGTACTCGGTAGGCATTGTGGGTAATACATGGTAAATACAGACATGTGATATGTAATAAAGTAAATGAGGACCTTGTACATAGACAGACTACATAATACGTGGTTGCATAGCTTATTCAGTTCATGGAATCACGTATCTCACACCTCCCTCCCCCCTATGCGCTCGTAGTGCAATCTCGAGCGGACTTCCTACTCGTTTCAGCGAGTCGAGGAGAACGGCGAGGGATGGTGGGGGGATCAACTGACGGCCTTCTTTCCTGGCCTGAGCAAGGGAGCACAGGGGACCGGGGCGGAGGGTCGTCACTAGGAGGGGACACTGGGGGGTCGTCACTAGGAAGGGACACTGGGCGGAGATGGCGTCTGTTCCTCCAACACACACAACCGCTGGGGAGGCGTACCTCATACTGTCGAGACCTGCCACAGCCCATAACGACCCCGACTTTGTCCCAGTGGTGTAATGTCGGGTCTTGGATCCGGACTCGCTGGCCGACAGTCAACTTGGGGAGGGGGCGGGCATGGACGTCGTAACGACTTGTTGCTTGGTCGGTCCGGGCTGCATCACGGCGGTCACACTCTTCTGCTTTGGCCTGCCATTCGTCGGATAAGGACTGGGGGTGGGCTGGTACACAGGTTCGAAGGGGGCGGCCGTATAAGACTTGTGCAGGAGAGCGTCCGGCAGGGATAGGAGTGTTGCGGAGTTCTAGGAGGCCTCTGTCAAACTCCTCGCAGTCAAGGTTCCCTGTCGATGCTGTCTTCATGATGAGGTGTTTGACAGCCTTGACAGCTGCCTCGGCATGGCCGTTTGACTGGGGGTAGTGTGGTGAGATGATGATGTGATGGACGCCCCAGCGTTCTGCAAATTGTTTGAAGTCATTGCTGGAGAATGGGGGTCCGCCGTCGGTCCTGAGGTGGAGAGGTACTCCAACTTCTCAAAAGTAGCTGCAAAACATCCGAACGACCCTGGTGAAAGTGGTGTCCCGGCCACAGGGGACAACCACAGGCTACCCAGAGAGCCTGTCAGCGATCACCAGGAAGGATTTCCTGGCCACATGGAAAAAATCAGCGGACACAGACTCAAAGGGCCACTTCGGATGTTCATCACACACATGTATGGTTCCTGCTGTTGGCTGGGTTGGAGATGCTGGCAAGGCTCACAGGCTTCCACCGTGCTTTTATGTCGGCATCGATGCCAGGCCAGAATACTGTTTGTCTGGCTCGACGCCTGGTGGCTTCCACACCTCGGTGGTTGTCGTGGAGGCAAGCCAAGGTGCGTCGGCGGAGGGCAGCAGGGACAATGATCCGGGGGCCGTACAACACAAGCTCTCTGTCTGCGTAGAGGCTGTCTCTTAGCTTCCAGTAGGGGAGGACAGAGGCGTGAATGTCATAGCGGTTGGTAGGGAACCCTGTGGAGATGTAGGTGAGGAGACGACTGTAGGCTGGGTCTTGAGTGGCGGTGGTGCGGAGCTCCTGGAGGGTCCTGTCGTTGTCGATGAGAGGCGCCACTGTCTGGTCATCTGGGGAAGTGGCGATGTGTGTGACTAGGGACCAGACGTGTGCAGCTGTTGTTGTACAGTCCTCTTCGTCATCAGGCGTGGGGTGGCTAACTGGGGCTCGGGAGAGGGCATCTGGTATGCACAGTTGCTTCCTGGCAAGCCACACGGCCGTAAAAATGTAGGGGGCAATCTTCTCCTTGAGGCGTTGGTGGCGAGAATTCTCGATGGCATCCAATGGTTCAGGATCGGCACTAGAGGGCGATGGTCCGTCATGAGAGTGAAGTGCTATAGGCCAGACAGGTAAAGTCGACACTTGGCCATGGTCCAGGCAACTGCCAGCATTTCCAGCTCAATTGTGGCAAAGCAGGTCTCGGTGTCAGTCAAAAATCTGAAGCAACACTGAACTAGCTGCCGCTGGCCTTGGCCATGATCCTGAAGGAGGGCATATCCAATGCCGTAGAGACAGAAGGCATCTGTCTGGAGGACCACAGGTAAGGTCGGGTCGAAGGGTGCCAAGATTGGTGGTGAGAGTAGAGCTTTCTTGACATTCCTGAACGCTTGATCGTGGTCTGGTGTCCCTGTGAAGGAGCGCTTGGGGCTCATAGGGGGGCGTAGGGGCTGGGTTGTTGTTGCTATGTCGGGGGTGAAATCTGCCAGTTGGTTTACCAGGCCCATAAATGAACGAAGGTCAGTGAGGTTTGTTGGAGTAGGGAAGTCTCTGATGGCTCTGACCTTCTCCTTGTCAGCTGAGATGCCCTCTGCTGAGATGGTGTAACCACAGAAGTTGACCTGAGGGGAGGCGACCACAAATTTCTCTTTGTTCGGGGTTATGCCGTGGGCACGACATCTGGTAAGCATCTGATGGATCCGTTTCAGGTGGGCAGGGCCATGTCCCCACGAAGACAGTATGCATCCCCAGTTGCTGCGAAGCCCATCGGTCCGCGGCAGTGTTGGAAGCGGCCGTAGGGCATGATAAATGTGGTGAGGTGGCAGTCTTCCTCCGTAAGCTCCATCTGCCAGTATCCATGCAGTGCATCCACTGTGGTGAAGAATCTTGCAGATGGAGTGACACTGCGGACTGCTGCAATGGGCGTAGGCGAGGGATGGGTGGGACGGGAGACCTGGGAGTTGAGACGGGTGAGGTCCACTGTGATGCGGACGCCTCTGGGCTTAGCTACCAGGACCATCGGGTGACACCACTCAGAGGGCTCATCGCCCGCAGGCGTGATGATCTCCTGCTGCACCAGGGAGTCTAGTTCCTCCTTCACCTGATCCCGGAAGACGAAGGGGATGGGCCTGGGTGTGTGGATCGCGAAGGGCGTCGCACCTGGCTTGAGGTGGATCCTCACTGGGGGGCCTGTCATCTTTTTGAGCGGCATTGTCTGGAGGTCAGCCTTGGAGACGAGGACGTCGCTGAACTGTCGAAGAAAATACTCTCTTGCGGTAGCAGGTGAGGTCATGGCTGAGATAGGCAATTCTGCGCACCTGTTGATATATGTCACAGCGAGGATGGGCTTAGGGAACTCGGGTGGGACTATGGCCAAGTCCTGACAATGGCCGTACGACAAGAGAGGAGTTTGGATGCTCTCGTGGACTTGGACTGTGGCGAGGCAAGACTTGGAACCGAGCTGCAATGTCGCCTGGAAGCATCCCAAAGCTGGAGACATCGAGGAACCATCTGCCGTGAGCACATCTGTCATGGGTGGGGGTGATAGGCTGCTTCTGGGGATGTCGAGTGCATCCAGGTGTTGTGGGCCAATTACTGTAATGTCTGAGCCTGTGTCAGGGATCATCAGGAGGCTGGAGGACGTGTTGCCATGGGACAGACGAACATTGACAGGCTTAGGGGATCTGTCCCTCGAGGCATCATCTACACGTCGACATCTGCTGTTGTTCTTGGGAGAGGGTGGTGGGGAAGTTCTGTTGGGGTGGGAGGAGCCTTTTTGATCCTTAACTTGACTCTTCTTCATGGACCTGCAACACTTGGCAAAGTGTCCCTTCTTGTTGCAAGCATTGCATTGGGTATCCTTGGTGGGGCATCGAGGTGCGCGGGTCCAATGGCCTTTAAGCCCCGCAGTTGGAACATGTGCTGTCAGCCGCAGGGCACTTACCAGGGCTGTGCTGGCGCTGACAACATCGGCATGGGTTAGTAGCTGAGGCTTGTGATGTCAGAGGTCGCTGAGAGGATGTAGTCTTCCTTTGACGTTGGGTCTTCTTATATGAGGAGACGGCATAAAGTTGGCCCGGTGCGGCGTTTATTGCTGAAGCTGTCACTCTTGTAGCTTCATACGACCTACAGCAGGTTACAAAATCATTAAGTGAAGAGGTGGCGTCGAGGGCGAGGAGTTTCTGCAGTAGTTCCTCGTCTCGCACACCCATCAGCAAAATCATTTTGAGCTGGATCTCAGCACAAGTAACAGGGTTGCCAGGGCAAAGGTCTACCTCAGAAGCTATGTCCTTAAGTCGTGCATAAAAGTCTGCAAATGATTCCCCGGCTGCTTGCTTGCAGGAGAGCAGTTCCCGGCAGCGCAAAGCTTCGTTGCAGAGGCCCCGGAAATGTCCCTGCAAGGCATCTAATACCTCTGTCATGGAGAGGTGGGAATCTGGGGGAATGGCGAGGGTGTGCTCCAAGAGACGTTGGACATCTAAAGATATGCACGATCGTAGCTGGATGAGCTGTTTATGATGTGGCATCCCGTGTAGGTCCATCATAACAGCAAAATCCTCAAATCGACGGCGCCATTGTCGGTAAACTTGATACGTGGCGTCAGCTTGGAGAGGAGGGGGGCTGGGGACTGTGGGCTTGCTCTTAAGAGAAGGAGTAGTGGTGGTATCAGACGGTGGAGAGGGTGTGAAGGGGTTGACAAGAGTTGATACTCGGGCAGGTGAAGGGCAAGTAGGCGATGTCTGAGGTTCAGATGGTTGAAGAGGCATGGAGAGGTCGCCAAGAGGTGATGCTTGGACAGGTGAGGGGTTAGCAGGTGATCTCTGGGGGGGCTGAGGATGTGCTGTGGCTGGTGGGTTTGTCCTCGTTGCCAACAATGTGAAGAGATCCATAAATTTGCGATTATCCTCTTGTCTTTGCTGTTCTAACTGACGATGGTGGGCTTGCTCTTCTGTGTGTCTTGATTCGTCCTCTTGTCGTCGTCTTTGTTCCTCTTGCTGGTGGGAGACTTGTAAGTAGTGGATGAGATGAAGTATGTCTTGACTTCCGTCCCACGGGGCGGAAGTATCCGGCAGGTGGGGGGTGAGGGGAGGAGGTAGAGGTGAGGAAGTGCTTTCCTCATACTGTTCCTCATTCTCCCCAAGTAAATCCTGTTGGTCAGACATGTCGAGTGTGGTGTCCTTGCAGTCGGGAAGAGACGGAGAGGAGCTGGCAATACTCTAGTCATGTGCAAGCACTTGCGGGAATTTACAAAATGCAAGAAAAAACTGGTGAGTTTGCGGAAGAATTCTGGGAGTTGTGGCGGTGTGGTGGTGTGTGTGTTTGTGTGTGTACGTGCGTGTGTGGCAAGATGGCAGGCCAGTTGGGCTGGGAGGGGGGCCACACTCAGTCATCCCAAAGGCATGGACGGGGGGGGGGGGATGTCTGAGTCGCTCTCCGCTGGGCTGGTTGCTAGGGGGCCTCTGGTTTGCTCTGCCACGCCAGAAACACTAGGAAAACGCACAACACGGCACTAACACTGCACTGAGACACTAGAGCACTGTAAAATCCACTGCACTGAAACACTGGGGCACTGTAAGATCCACTGTGGTAATCCCTGGGCAGGAAACCGGTGAACTGTAACCGCCTTGACTGCAAAAGTCTTCCATTGGAGACCGGAGTGACTCACTGCACCATGTGGGACTGGGACGAGGATTAGAATGATGAGGAAGGTTCTTGAAACTCCGAGTAAGACGTGGAAGTATAATTAGTGGAATATTACAGGCTGACAAACTGGACACAACAGGCCGGCGTGCGGCCGGGAGGAAGTCCCGTGCTGATCTGAGAGGCGGGACAAAGTTGCCAGATGCATGATTAATGGGACTTAACGTACTCGGTAGGCATTGTGGGTAATACATGGTAAATACACACATGTGATATGTAATAAAGTAAATGAGGACCTTGTACATAGACAGACTATATTATATAATACGTGGTTGCATAGCTTATTCAGTTCATGGAATCACGTATCTCACTGTTAAGAGGTATTTTTCTGATGTGTAAAAGCCTGTGTTAACCAGGTGTGTATGCTGGTGCTGCAGTGTTGTTGGCAGAATGTGAAAGCTGCAGATGACAAGAGAGACAATAGGGATACGTATGAGATGGAGACAGAGGACGCTCACAAATACTGTCCAAACAAATTACCGGAATACACTGTCATGCATAAATAAGACTGTTTGGGGAAAGATACACCTGCAAACAGGCCATTACTGTAGTTTGTATGATCTCACCTTCGTAACAGCAATCAATAGGTAGGACTCTGTGCTTGACATTTACCTCTGTATTATATTTCTAGCATTCCTGCTTCAATCACATAGCCTTCACTCCCTTTTTTATCAGATCTTTTCTCACTCCTTATCCATTCTCTGTCTCATATGATGTTTGTGGTATTCTGCATTATTTCCTATAATTATCACTTTCCAATTTCTCGCATCTTTTCTCACACTTTCCATCACCATGCATTCACTCAGTCACTTCGTTCAACCCTGATCTTTCACCTAATTAACCCTGTTTTCTCTTCATTCTCTTCACCCTTTATTTATTCTCGCCTTTTATCACCACCACCCTCCTTTCATAACCATCACCACCACCCTCCTTCCACAACCAGCACCACCACAACCAGCACCATCCTCCTCCTCTTCCTCTGTCTGTCTTTGTTTTCATTTCGTTGGGGAAGCAATGAAGAAAGTTAAACTGGGGAAAGCCCCAGGAATTGATGGAGTGTGTGGTGAAATGCTGAAGCATGGGGGAGAGATAGTAGTAATATGGATATGGAAGATGTGCAGATTGGCCTGGGAGGAAGGTAGAGTCTCGGAGGATTGGAAGTCGGGTATAATTATTCACATAGTACAATGGACAAGGGGAAAAAGAAGTGTGTGGTAATCATAGGGGTATTTGTCTTCTTAGTGTAATGAGAATAATATATGGTAGGATACCTAATGACAGATTTAGGGAAATAACAGAGGAATTAGTTGGAGAAGAACAGGGAGGTTTTAGGAAGGGAAGAGGTTGTGTAGATCAGATATTCCTTCATAGATCTTTAGTGGAAAAGTTTCTAGAGAAGAGAAAGAAGCTGTATGCGGCCTTCATGGATTTGGAGAAAGCATATAACAGGGTGCATTGACAGGATTGTGGAAAGTAATATGAATATATGGAGTAGATGGGAAGTTGTTGAAGGCCGTGAAGAGTATTATGAGGGTGCTAAGGCTGCAGTGCATGTAGATAGTGAACTGAATGACTTTTTCTGTTTGAAGTTTGAATTGAAACAGGGATGTGTCATGTCTCCATGGTTGTTCAATCTGTATTTGGAGGGGTTATAAAACAGATACAAGGTAGGACAGTGGATGTTGGAGTGGCCCTAATGAGAGAGGGCAGAGTGTGGAATCTCCCTGTACTCTTGTTAACAGATGATACTGTGTTGTTAAATGAAGACAAAGGGGAGCTGCAAGGTTTGCTGGATGAGTTTGGGGGAGTGTGTAAGAAATGCAATTTAAAGGTGAATGTAGGAAAGAGTAACGTTATGGTCTTTGAGAGAAATTAAGTCGTGAATGTACAGTGAGGCTGGATGAGGAGGAAATAGAAAATGTGAGTGCGTTTAAGTATTTGGGTAATAGATGAGTAAGGATGGAAGTTTAGAAGGTGAAGTGCTTGAATGGGTACAACAAGGAAGAAAGGTTTCTGGATCCTTGAAAGCAGTGATAAAAAACAGGGAAGTCAGCATGGAAGTGAAAAAGTTACAACATGACAGTACTGTGATACCAACTCTAACGTATGGAAGTGAAGCTTGGACCTTGCTGGAGCGACAGAAGTCAAGAGTGAGAGCAGTGGAAATGAATTGTTTGAGAGGAGCATGTGGAGTCACATGGAGAGACAGACTGGCAAATGAGGAAGCGAAGGAGTGTTGTGGTGTGGATTTGGATGTGCTAGGAAGCGTTAGGAGAAACAGACTGAAGTGGGTTGGCCATGTGGAGAGGATGGAGAGTGAGGCTGACGAGGAGAGTGTATGTGAGTGAGGTGGAGGGGAGGAGAAAGAGGGGAGGCCATGGATGAGATGGAAGGATGGAGTGGAGAGATATATGAGAGAGGGGGGTGTGAGCTGGAAGAAGGGCAGTGAAATGGCTCGGGACAGGGCAACATGGAGGCGATTTGTTTGTGGCTACCCCTTACGGGGCGTTTGACAATAGACAGACAGATAGATATTCTCTCCAGTCCTTCCTATACCTATTTCTTTTCCGCAATTCCCTTCCTACCTCCCTCCCTCACTCCTCTTTACCATCTTCCGTCTCCTTGTTTCCTCTTTTCTTCGTCAATTCCAGTTCCTCTCTTCATCGTGACTATTCTTATTCCCTCTGTCCTCCCACCATCGTGCCTCACCTTCATCCCGGATCCTTGTTTGTTTTCCCCAACTCCGCTTTCTTTTTTTATTCTTCCTTCTTCGTCCTTCTATTCCTTCTCTCTCTCCCTGCCTTGTCTTACAGTTTCTTTATCCCCTTACGTTCCTTCCAGCCATGTTTTTTTTTTCTTCCTCCTTTCTTTCCCCTGTCGTACCATCACCTCTCGTCTCTTCTTCTTTCTCCTCGTTCCTCTTGTTCTCTCTAATCTTTCTCTTCTTTCCTAGCCTTCGTTCCTTCCAGTACCTCTCCTATCTTCTTTTTCTTCTGTTTTCTTCTCATTCCCCTCACACACTCTCAGATCTTTCCGTCATTTCCTTTGGTTCGCTCAATCATTTACCTCTCTCTCGTCTTCTTCTTCAAAGTCCCTTTCCTTTCCTCTTAAAAGTTTCCTCTCTTTCCCCCACCTTTCCAAACTCTCCTTTATTTCAATTTCTTTGTACCTTCCAATTCTCTCTTCTTTATCTCAATCGCCTCCTCCTTCATGCACCTTTCTTCCCCCCCACCCCACCCCCGCCCGACCCAGCTCCCGTTTCAGGACCAGCCAGTTATTAGCTCGCGTTAATTACTGTGGAATGACGTCCCTGATGACGCTATCACATATATAATAATGAACCACTTAACTGAAACGAATGATTTAGTCTCAGGTTTTATTATAATTTTATCTTTACTCTTGGAGGTGTTTGAAACAATTATATTTCTCATCTGCCTCATCAACGATTAATTCTTGTAATTTTTTTCCACATTTAGCCGTGTTTAAAATGACGTTTTCCATTATCCTTACCGTGATTTATCTTTGTCTCGGTGTTCTTTATAATTTATTTTCTCCCATTTTTGGGTAAACAGTGATAAGTTTCATTAGTTACATAATGGACTTTTGGGCCACTTTCTCTCGTTAGATTTTTTTTTTTTCCCGCTCCGTGCCTAATGGTTCTTGAATGTCATGTACAGCGGCGTTCCTCACTCAGGGATCCGCGAACCAGAATGGGGCAGCAGATCTCCCAGGAGGACTGTGAAATAGCTGAGAGGTATTATTTAACCTTCAGTTTACCATATCGTGCTTCATTTTTCTGTCTCTTTCAACTGTACCGTTTATTCAAATATATCTGCTGATGTTTATGTCAGTACTGATAGCGAAAAGATTTAGAGAAAATTTTATTCATTGGATTTAATTCTGATCTCTTGGCATGCAAACATATATATAAATAATTAACTGCTAAATGGCTACGGTTATAGCTTTAGGCAAGATGAGTGAAGGGAAGGGTAACTTTAGATGCGGCTGAAATTAAGTAGTCGAAGTAATTACTCTATCATTTGTAGGTTAGTTAAGGCAAGATATTTAGTAAAAAATTAAAAGCAGCAATACTGAAGTTCTGACCGATGTCTGGCTACATACAATCATCAAAAACGATATTTTCTTCTCAAACTCAAATACAGATATACAGTGAAAGCAGCATATATATACCTTGGTTGTGTCATCAATCATTCAGGTGCATCAGATGGTTAGTTAGTTCGTCACAGTATATCACATCCAGACACAGGGGTGTTAAAATATTTTTGTTGCATGCTTGACAAGCAGTTAATCATGCTAATCCTTAGGCTGGTAACAGTATACATTGATCTCTTACACAACTCTGAAATGCCACTTCATTTGTTTAAATTTTACATGTACTTTGACTCATTAGCCAAGTGAACCATTAATTCCATTTATTTTTTCTCCTTTGATTTACCCACTGATTTTGGTGCGTAGGAAAACAGTCAACCTGCAGATTCAGTAAACCGAAAAACAAAAGGCTAATACTGACAACAGCTATTTAGATATATCTGACGAATTACTAGTAAATAATTATACAGTAATATAGTTATACGATCAAGACTTCTGTAGGCTATATCGGCAGATAAAAACCGGGAGGGGATAGGCTATCATACCGGATTTGGGTTTAGGACCTGGGTCCAAGGGGGTCCCTGGAATATTTACCTGGACATAGTGGTCCTCTTGACAATCATGAATTTTACCGCGGTTACATGGCAGTACCCTTGCATCCAGAGGGAGGAAAGTTGGAGGAAGGATGGTGTGTAAGGAGGAGTGGAAAGAAAGTAATATTTTCCCTCCCACATACCCCTCCCCATGACACACCGTCAATCCCACACACCCTGGCTCTCTCGCACCGAGTTATTCTTTCAACAAATGCAGTCGTAGTATGAATTCATGTAACTCGTGTGGGGATCCATACTTACTGAGTGAGAGTCCTCCTCTTCCAACCCACTTGAATTTTACTTGTTAGTTAATCTTCACAGTGCAAAAACTACTGTTCGCTAATGTACATTTCCAGGTACTCTCTCTCTCTCTGTACGTGTGTATTTGAGTGTGTGGTGTGTTGTGTATTAACGCGCCGTGGCACTGTTGGCTGTGTATAAAACCCTTGTACAGCACTGATGGGCACCTGCATCGGCTCCAACGCGGCAAAAGAGAACCACTTTTTTTTTTTTTTTTTTTTTGTTAACGCGCTACGCCTCCCCATGCACAGCTGCGTAACAAAAGTACTGACTGGAAGTTAAGCTGTTTGGTTAACCCTTTCAGTTCGATAACGTATTTTCTATTTTATTCTTGCTATCTACATACAACGTTATTTACCTTTAAGAAGACTTTTCGACCTGGCGGTGTTAGGTACACCCTTTCATTAACCCCTACAGTGCAAAACGTCTTACCTATGCTGGATAATCATTGTGTGAATGTGGCAAGAGTAAACCCAAAATATGTCAACGGACACACGGAATTAAAGACGAGGTAAGGCTGTAAAGCTGGCCTGTCCTACCAGCACCACTGCAGAGCCGGTGTGGTGTGGTGTGGTGTGGTGGTGCCGGGGGACTGTTACCGTACACATGCACGTTTATCAGGTTCACAGTCGCAGAGAGAAACTAATTCACTCCATAACGATAAAAGAGAGACCGTAAGCAATAGCTTTCGAAACTCGGTTATATATTTTTTGAGAATCCAGCAATCTTTTCAGAATATTACATGTACGTTTCAGAACTGTTCGACTGACAAGTAAAGCGATATCACTGACCGCAGCTTTACGTTACTTGTGCAGATGCATGGGCTTGTGAGGTGGTGCCAGCAATACCTTGAAAACTGGGCAGGTTTGAATGATTTTTTAATAATTATGTGACCGGTTTACTTGGACATGTGTCGATGGTTTCTTCACTTTCATATTTTCTTATTCCATGTTTCCAGATCCTACATCTGCCCAAGGTTGGGCAGGGGGTTGGAGGGGGGCAACTGTGCATTGGGCTTTTCTTTCCAGGACAATCATACATACTTTTAACCTAAATTAACCTAACTTACCCGTAACAGTGTAACCAAAGCAAACACTGATGCTTTGCTATGGCGATACTCACCTCTGCAAACACAGTCACTGGCCTCAGTCAGGTTTTGACATGGTTTTTATAATGTGTAAAGGAACTTCTTACTGCCACTATGTGCTGGGTAAGATTTAAGAACCATCCATCATCCAATCCTGTTTTGGCCCATCAGAAGCGCAGGAGCCCGCGGCCACGCCACTCAGTCCCGAAATTTAAAGCGAGGGTGATCAGCCACACTCACCCCTGAGAGGCATTATGTGAACAATAAACTCCAACCAAACCTCATATTAACCCTTACAGGGAGGGTGACCAGCCACACTCGCCCTTAAGTGGCACTGTCAGCAATACACTCCAACCATCCCGCACATATAAACCCTTACAGGAAGGGTAATCAGCCACACTCGCCCCTGAGTGGCATTATGTCAACAATACCTCCAACCAACCCTCAGATATAAACCCTTACAGGCACAATCCAGTTGACCCACTAAACCATCAGGCGTCATTTGGTTATATGGCTGCCTCCCAGCGTACTAACTGCCTTCCTGGTTCACAGGGAACCATTTGTCTTATTACTCACTGTAGTCACTCGGAGACAGCACTACATCGAGTGAGTGGATGGTAGGCGCCCCCAACTTAACACAACTAAAAAAGGAAATGGAAACAATCAACCTGCCTGTATGCTGATGATGTCAGAAAGTAATGGTTATCAGCAGAAGGTAATGAATGACATAACTAAAAATGAAAGCAAACAAACAAGATTCTGTAATCTGAAAAGACCGAATACAACAACATAAGATATGCAGCATAAAGACAGACAAAGAACAGTGAATTACAGAGTTAATGTGAGGTGATGTACTTCAGGCGGTGTACAGTGTTAAATAAACAGCTCCTGTATTCTGTACAAATATCATATCAGAGTTTTGAATTATAGAGATCAGTTCAGGGGAGAAAAGTATTTTTAAAAAATAATACGACGGATAAAATATATGGTTTGGACTAGCAGAGAACCCTGTTTGAAAATTTACGAGTATTTCAGAATGAAAAAACGGACAACAAAACTGTGAAAGTGGATTTTCTGAGGGATACAGGTAAATAATTTACGCTGAGATGGCACGGAAATACTTTAAGAATGCAATTAAACTGAAGGTCACATAAAGAATACATTAATGAGGGACATGGAAAAAAAATAACTTTAAAGACGTATGTGAAGATAAAGAGCCTGAAAGCTGTTCTGTCATGGTGTTCTTGGAAGGGAGAAAGGCGTCGGTGGTGGTGGTGACGACGACAATTGAGATGATGATGATAATATCAACATCATACGCGTGCAGTAGGCCACACTTTCATTCATTCTTTAAAACTGCCTTTGAAAAGTGTCGGCAATGATGAAATTATCAACAAAATACACTATTATAGAGCCAACCGAGAATTTAGGAGAAGACTTGTGTAGTGAGTGACGCAAGGTAGACGGTTTACGTGTATAAAAATCCATTGCTATGAATCCTACGTGCATAAATATCCATTGCTATAATCCCATGTGTCCAACCCAGGCTGCAGTTACCAGGGATTTACATAGAAATGAAACAACGCCCGCGGTAACACCAACATCCGGGGCAAACATTTTTATATACGAACTGATGCTGAAATATTAATATGAAATAATTCTCAAACGTGTGTCACATACTTTGGCCTGTGTGACTGAGAACACAGAGCAGAATGTTTTATGTCTGATGTTGCCTCGTCGTTGTCGTCATTATCACCTTCACTATTCTCCTCCAGGCCCCCTCCTCCTTATCATGATCATGATCATGATCATCATCATAGTCTTATCATCGTCGTCATCCTCATAACCCAAAACTATATGTGAAAGATAGAATGAGGTAGAATCTTAGAAACAATGAGACAGAAAAAAAGCGAACGACCTCTTATCATCATCATCATCATCATCACAATCATCCCAACCCTACTGGGAATATCACTCTTAAAAGATGAGGTGAGGAAGGATACACTAATAATAAATGAACACAATAATGGGCGAAGCATCACAGCCCTCCTCCTCCTCCCCATCACCATCACCATCACCATCATTCCAACCCTCTGACCTACATGATGTCGTCAGGTAAGATCCTGAAGCAAAGAAACAGAGAGCATAAAACTGGGAGAAAAATTAAACACCATGTCCATTGGCCTGCGAAATGACCCACACAGTTTTACAAATGGCATAAATGTAATCCTTTGGAATTCAGACTCCACCTTACCAAGCATGAACATTTGCACATTAGTGTGTGTGTGTGTGTGTGTGTGTGTGTGTGTGTGTGTGTGCTTCTTTATTAAAGGGTTTCAAATATTCGGAATGTTGTATGACAGTTCCCCCCAACTTTCATGCTTTCTTTCTTTGTCTGTGGAGCTACCTTTTCTCATCATTAAGTGGAGGTAATGTTGGGATGACTGATGATGTACAGTACATTATGTTCAGTACTTCGTTAATATTTGTTCTGGCATTACCAAAAACAGATTACAGGCTCTCAACAGCGTTCATCAGGTGTGTCAACATCGTCCAGTGTACTGGCGTACCGGCAGGTGTCAACACATCCCGTAATAAAACACACGTAAAGATGACAGCCAGTGAGGGTGACTAGAATGTTGCTGTGTACTGCATCCCTCCCCCTTTACATCATTGCCTGCATCTGACGTGTCCATCTCCCTTCACGTCATCCCCTCCACCCTCTATATACTGCCGACCTCTCTCTCTCTCTCTCTCTCTCTCTCTCCAATCTGAGAGCGGAGTGCTAAAATTCCTATATCACGTAGTTTCTTTTATCTCTTCCTTGTGTATGTCATATTTCTCCAGCTTCTCTTTCACGAAGTCGTTTCGCTTTTTCCACGCACAACGGATCCCTCGGCCTCACGTCCGTGCCGGGAAGCGACTGAAAACTTCCCTCTGAGTCTGAAAAAAAGATGAAATATGTGCGTAGCAGCGGCCACGTTGACAAATTTCGCGGCTGCAAATCTTGACTGTCAATACAACGCCGCGTTTTTGTCCACACTTGATCGCTTGGCAGTTTGGCTTAATGTTTGGATACTGTGACCTTACCCGTAGATCTGGGATCTGACACGGTAACAGTCACTTCAGTGTTACCTCTTCGGATAGTGGGAAGGTCAGAAGATAGACCACCATAGTCCAGATCATTTACGCTGTACTGGACCAGCCTATGTCATAAAGACTTTGTAGTTAATTGTAGAGAAGTATATTTTAGACTTGTGGTCGAGCGGCTTTTATATCTTGTAGTAGTTTCCCCACCAGATGTCATGTAGTGACGGGAGAGGTAAAGAATAGTATGGGACTATTTTTATTTGTCTTGGAAATATTAAACAGGTATAATAGTATAAGTCCTGGGTAGCTACCTCCCTGTCTCGCTATCTCTCTCTCTCTCTCTGTTCTAAAGCTAATCTCCGTCTCGACCTCTCTCTAGGGTCGCTTGTCTCCTTCTAAACTCTCTTTCCTAAAATCTCGTGTAGTAGGGTGTGTGTGTCACGTATCTTCCTCATGGCAACAGAACTTTCTCACGAGAGGACTGCTGACAGCTAACTGAATCATCTCCTTACTGGCCGCTGTCGTCAGCTTTCCCCCGTGTAAGCGTTTAGCGCTGCTCGCTTCTCGCAAACACAACACCTTCTCATCATTTGACTTCCTGCTTCTATCTGTCTCTCTATCTATCTATTTATCTTTCTATCTATTATGTAGTCCTATATTTGCTCGGCCGCGCGAAAATGACGTACCATCGACATTTAATAGTTATAATATATTAATACATACTACATACACATTATAATGAACTTATAAGCTAATTAAGTGAAATACATAATATTGTAAAGTAACATAATTGTATGAATATTGTATACATATATTATGCATAGTAAATAGTGATTATTCAGTAATATTACATTTTAAATAAGTTGAATACATATTGGAATAAATGCATTAAAGTAAATTATTTAACTGTAATACAGTATGTACTTGGGTTATTATAGTGAAATGCATACATGCAAGAATAAAAATAGTTTAAAATTAAGATTATTGTAAGAGTTACTAATATTTCATTTAAAGATAATGGTACTGGTCTGCCATATATGGGTCATTCTTCTTTGTGTTATTATTATTATTATTATTTATTTTTTTTTTTTTTATATATATAATTAATACTATATACAAAATATATACACTTCATTCAGGGTGGTTAACTGTGATGTTAACTCTCCCCCCACTAAACAATGACTCCAAATTAGCAATTCTTGCATGCATTCTGTGCATGGCCAACAGCAATACTGCAACCACAATGCAGATAATTATGAAGACAGAAGGTGCTTGGCTATACACATAATATGGGTTGAACATACTCAAACTCAAATCTTCCCAGGGCTTCATTGTTTCATTGATCAGCTGCATAGTTTCAAACTTAGGTGAAGTCAGCTTAATACTTGTGCTCATGTTTAAGTCCATATCAGGCAGTGGGTGGAAATGTTTGTGTGTATGGTTGAGAATGGCGTAGTGATTGATGGTGGAAAAAGTAGACATGGATGGTGTAAATACCGCACAGTAGTCTGGTGCTATGTATAATCCTGAGGCTGATGTATGAGATGGTGGTATATCTGGACAGACTATGTAAACTGATGTGTTATGAGGGAAATAAAAACTGCGAGTGTCCAATGCGTTGATGGTGTACAAGTTTATCTGGAGCAAAAGTGAAGTTGCAATGATGATGAATATTGTTATTGCTGATGATAGCCATTTCACAAGGGACCGTATCAGTAGGCTGAAACGTGAAAATGTACGCAGGACAAAGATGAACAGCATGTAAGGATGTGCGGCACTTTCGCTCAATCGTTGACTCACTTGCGAAAGTGACAGTGTCTCGTCTCTTGGAGACCATGATGAGTTCGGTGTCTGTGTTGATGTTGATGATGACTAAAGTGTTGTTGTTTCTATAGGGGAAGGGGTGTATTTGGTATACTGTGAACAGGTCTTCCGTGATGAATGGTACATGAACTATCACTGATGTTGGTGTTAGTGTTGCTTCCAAGTACGGGTAATATTGCATAAATTCCCTACTGCGGAACAATGGCTTCAATTTATGTTTATGTATGCCTTGACTAACTATCTGACGTAGCTCATGAACTGGGAGTAAGTCATTTGTGATCTTGCCATCACCAGCATTCGAAATTCCTTGCATAAGTGCCCTGAAATGATCTCTAGTGTTCTCTAATTGTAGTAGAATCGTGTCAATATGTTCTGTGATGATGGAGAAGTGCTGGAAAAGGGTAACGTTACCCTCTAAGTCATTTATTTTATCTATACTCTCGAGAGCTACGTTTTCTGCTTGTTTCAGATTTTTCACAATTGTTTTCATTGCCAAGTTCTGTCCTGTGATGAATTTATCTTGGTATGTTAGTACCTGAGCTATCTTATTAAATTTTTTGTTTATTTCTTTAAGGTCATCCTCTGTAGCCAATCCAAAGATGTTCCCAAGAATTGCGCCGCCCAGATCGAACAAACCGCGCTTTTGGCGAGTACGTGTGATGTTGTTCCTGTCGCTCAGCACCTCTGTTCCAGAAGATGGGAGATCTTGGATCATGACGAGCATAGTTGACTTCGCCTGTTCTAGTTTCCATTTCGCTAACTTCACCATTTCATCCACTTCCTTGGTGATATGTGATTGTGAAACATAATTCCCTATCTTGAAGTCCAGAGTTCGCATCGGCGTCGCAAGTCTTTCTATATAAGTAGGTAAGTCATACAAGTAATCTAGACTTATTTCAGTACTCATGACATCCTTGACGATTGTAGTCGTGGCCGTTGGAGCTATGAGGCATCCTTGTCGTACTATATGCTTGGGGTCTAGGTGCGCATATACTCTTACTATGTATAGGAGAATCCATAGCATAAGTCCCTTCATCGTAACCTACCGAAAAAAAAAAAAATCTATTAATTTCCTATAAAGCTGTGGTTGATGATAGTGATGATGTGCGTTACGGTTGGCTGTTATTTCATTTATAGAAGGAGTTTAAATCGATATTTAATTCTCGTAAATGATGTACTGTAGATTTCATTGGAATAGTTGCACCTATGTTCGATTGTTTGGTATATGACCTTAATTTCTTTTTGTAATCATTGTTGTGTTCTTGCTTGGTTTCTTGAGGTACGTTCACCTGTTCGGTTGTATCCGAGGCTGAATAATTATGTGATAATTCCCTTGAAACTCGTTTTAAATGGTCAATATGAACTTGTTTTTCCTCGCCACTTGAAAGTGACTTAATTAAAACTTTGTTTGCCTTTATGTTAATTACTCTGTATGGGCCCTCAAATTTAGGGGATAATTTATTGTCTCTCGTATGAATGACTCCGTAAACAATGTCTCCTAAGCTGATAGGTGAATCTTTTGCCTTTTTGTTAAATGCCTCCGTCATTTCTTCCTTGGACATCGTTAATTGTTTTTGCACTCTTTTGTGTATGTCCTGGAATTCACGTAAACGGAGTTTAGAGTAATCATCGTAATTGTATATAGGCATGCTGTCACCTTCTAGGAGCTCATATGGTAATTTTTTATCTGTGCCATATATAATGAAATGTGGTGTGTCACCAATGGATTTATTTATAGACCCATTAATGGAGGCCTCTACTCTGGGAATCCAATCATCCCAGCTTGCATAATTTTCACTGAGAATGTGTCGTAGCACATCTAATACCTTTTTATTTTGTCTCTCTACCAACCCATTCGATGCTGGGTGATAGGCCAAAACGTTAACCTTTTTAATGTTGTATTGTTTACATATTTCTTGTAAGATCTCAGAATTAAGTTCTCCTCCATTATCACTTATTAATACCTTTGGGGTAGTAAAGCGACATATTACATTATCTGTAATTGCCTTTGCTACTGTCTCTGCTGTCTTATCTTTAATTGGAGCTAAAATGACATAACGGGAAAAATGATCCGTTGCTACGAATAAGTATAGGTTATTATTGTATGATAATGGCATCTTGAGTAAATCAACAGCGACAACGTCCCATGGCTGATGTGGTACTGGGTAATTACCCATCGGTGCAGGTGTGATTGGGTATCCTTTGTGTTTCGCACATGATTCGCATCTGTCTATATGATTGTGTATATCTCTTCGTAATGAAGGCCAGTAATATAATAGCTGGGCTTGGTTGAATGTCTTATCCTTTCCAGGGTGTCCTGCATGTGGGCTGTCGTGTATCATTCGTAATACTTGGGGTATCATGTCATTAGGTACTACCAACTGGTTAGTATTTCTTTGGCGTTTTGGTTGTTTAGAGTTAATTTTGTATAATGTATTATTGACCATTGTGAATTGTTCAAGTGGGACATGCAGTTTGGGTAATTGTATGTCATCTCCACTTTCTAACTTGTATATTACTTTTGACCATACTGGGTCAAGTCTTTGTGCCTTTGCGATATCCTCGTGGTTTGGGATATTTCCTTTGAGATCTAACGCCGCAACCTGAATTGTGTTCGGGTTCCTAGATAATGCGTCAGCTACTATATTCATTTTACCTTGTATATAATGTATTTGTACACTGTAGTTTTCCACTGTACATTTCCATCTTGCTCTCCTCCCAGAAAGGAGTTTTTCTTTAAACATACCCACCAGTGGTTTATGATCGGTGAATAAGTGGATTTCGTAACCATATACCAAATCTCGAAACTTTTGTAATGCAAAAATCACTGCAAGTGCCTCTAAGTCTGTAGTGCTATAATTTTTTTCTGCACCTCTTGTTTGTCTGCTGGCAAATGCAATTGGTTGATTCTTTCCTCTTTTATCTTCCTGCATCAGTACAGCCCCTAATCCTTTAACTGATGCGTCTGTACAAATAAGAAATGATTTCGTGTAATCTGGATATGCTAAACAAGGTGCATTCGTTAGTTTAATTTTTAGATTGTTAAATGCCCTTTTTTGTTCTTCTTCCCATTGGAATACAGCATCTTTTTTGAGTAGTTGGAATAGAGGGAAGGCTATATGAGAGAACTGTGGTACGAAGGACCTATAGTACCCAGCCAGACCTAAAAATTGTCTAACTTCGTCAGTCGTAGTGGGTTCAGGAAAATCTCTCACTGCCTGTATTTTGTCATCAGTGGTGTGAATACCATCAGAGCTTAATTTGTGGCCTAAGAAATTTATTTCCTTAAAGCAAAATTTGCATTTAGAAAGTTTAATTTTTAATCCAGCATCACTAAGCTTTTGTAAGAGTAAGTCTAATTTCCTGAGATGATCCTTAATATTCTTCGTTGCGATAATAATATCGTCAAGATAAACAAATATTCCTTGTCCTAAAATTCCGGACAATACGTAATTCATAAGACGCTGGAACGTACCAGGGGCTGTCCTCAGTCCCATTGGCATTCTTGTATATTGATAATGGCCTCTGTTTGTTGAAAAGGCAGTGTATTTACGTGACTCCTGAGATACCGGAATCTGATAGTATCCGTTTAGGAGATCGATGGTCGAGAATATATTATTCTCAGGACCAATATTCTGTAGCACATCACTTAGCAATGGCATGGGAAATCTGTCAGGGATTGTGTGATTATTTAGTTTACGGTAATCTACTACCGCACGCATTTCTCCATTTCTCTTGGGCACAAAGAAAAGGGGAGCGTTCCACGGAGAAACTGAAGGCTCAATAATTCCAAGCTTTAACATTTCATCGACATACTGATTTGCAAGTGTACGTTGGGAGTGTGGTATGCGATAAGCTGGTACGAAAATTGGTGGTGTTTCTGGGTGCACATTAATCATGTGATTAATCAAGTTAGTACACCCTAATCGTTCTCCGGGCAAGGCTACGGTGTCCCTGTGTGTTTCCAGCAGGGTTAACAAATCATTTTCTTCGTCAAATTCACCTGAGTGAATTAAATTCTCTTTATTCTTTCTCTATCCGTAGATTTTATCTCACTTGTTACTCCACCAATATTTATTTCCTTCACAGGGGCGAAACATTTTTCAATATTAACTATGCAAGTTCCCTTCTTCAACTGAACTTCCCCATTCATGTGATTAATAATGAATATCTGAGTTAGCCCTTCGTCGTTCGTATGACATAATGCGTTTTCTACTGACAATCCTTTTACTTTACATAATTCTTCTAAGACAAGAACAGTACTATTCCGTAATTTGCTCTTTATGGTAACCTTCATGTATGAATTAGGTGGTATAACCAAATCATTAGTGAGATGGGCTGGAAAAATTGATAAATCAGTACTGTTATCTGAGTCACTAATTCTGGAGGATGGGGTTGCTGGTGTAAGCGGATCTATACACTCATCTGTTTGTGTATGTTTGTTTAAGCCTTTAATATTACCAATTCTTTTTGGCTCTCTTCTACCAATCGGTGAGGGCTCTGAAAGTATTTCCTCTATAAATTCATTTTCAAAGTCTATTCCATTCATTTGTGGGAGTATAGTTATGTTCTCAGTTCTCATGGATCTTAAGCCCAGTAACATATGAGCTTTAATTGCTAAGTTTTCAACGATATAGAACAATGCAGAGAATGGTCTTGTAGTTTCTGTGAAACTGAGATTTAATCTTATCATACCTTTTACTGTAATCTCTTGACCATCTACTGTGTTTAATTCTAAATCAGCTTCATCCAGAAAAGTTACTTTCTTTTTATTTTTAAGAATTCTATTTAGTTCTTCATGTGTTATTAAGTTCACTGGAGAGCCTGTATCTAAAAATAAGGAAACGTTTTGATCCTCACATACAGCTGGTATCAAGATACACTCATTTCCCAACATGCCTCCTATGTGAAGTTTAACCTTGTTCTTTTTTATGTTTGTTCGTTTTTTGTCATGACTTGGTCTTCCCCCGATTTGAACATAGACACAATTTTTTCTACTGTTTTGCAATCACTAGTCCAGTGCCCTTGGTATCTATGATGCCTACAGTAAGGACCAAACCCTTGTGTCTTTTGATTATCCTCTTTTGCCTTGATAAAGCGTTCATACCTTGTGTGTCCTGGTTTTGCACAGTAATGACACAGAATGGACCTATCCCTTGACTGTGACCTACGAGGTGATTTCTCATAAAAAGTGTTGTTTATAGCGCGAGACCTGCCCGGGCTGCGCGAAAACTTATGAAACTGCCTGTAGGAAGGCGTGTGGGAACGAGGTCTAGGCGTCTTTGCTTGTTTGGGCTGCCTCATTTCAGGTCGCGATCGATTTTGTTCTCTGTTTGGGGTCGGTGTTGATGTTTTCACAGCTGATACTGTCTCAGGTACCCTGATTCTACCAGAATGTGCATGTGTGTCGACCACACCTGCTTTACTGCACTGCATCTCTACCTCGTTCATTAAGTCTAGTAAGCACATTCCAGGGATGTACGCGATTGTTTTGGCGATCTTAAGGGTTCTATCAGGTAATTTACACAAGGCAGCTACATAACCAATGATGTCCACGACGAGGTCTGGGGACATCTTTCCATCATCTGTTATCCACTTAGAATTCTCCAGAGTAGCTAATAGGGTTCTCTTGATTGTGGAGACATCAGCAGTTATTTCACTGAGCACATGGTTTGTAGTGTGCTCCCTTACAAGATCTACAATTTTATGTAATTCTGGAATTATACCTGGCAAGAAGTTCATACCTCCAGAAAATTTCTTCAGAAATTCAGTTTTAAATTCATCATATGTCCTAGCACGATGTAGCTTATCGGAGCGCAATAAATTGCTTGCTGGACATCTTTCCTGGCTTATGCAAGATGAAAAAATAGCAATTTTCTCTTGTTCATCTAGTATGTGGCGCTTGATGAACATTTGTTCGCACTGACTGATTAATGAAATGACATCAATGCGATCCTTGTCTGTGCCAGAGAATTTTGGGGCAGTCTTATCCTCGTGATACACAAAAACGTGAGGTGTGGTTTTTAGATCAGCAGTATTTGTTTCTTGATTCATATTTAATGATTGCCCTGTTAATTCAACTTGTACGAGTTTATCGTTATGTGAGGGAATGGTAGAATATGTATGACCGGACCGGTGAACCCTGTTAAGTATATTGGCATACGTATTTAAGGCAGCTGCGAAGTCGATACTCTCAACATCTGAAGGGGTTTCCCACTCATCATCCGAAACTCCCGTATTTGTTTCCTTATCTATAACGTGTGGTGTGGGTTGCACAATGGGTGGGCTGTCTCTTAATTGTGAGTCTGATGTTGTGGCAATTTGTGTGTCATCTGGTATTAACGTGGGTGGTTGCGAAAATATTCCTGTCATTAAGATATGATGTTATGAAATACGCCTCTTGTTTATTTATGTCCTAGCAAACTAGATGATTAAATAAGTTGAATATAGCTAATTTTAGCACTGAGAAGAAATGAGCAAGTATAATTTTACCCACTTGATACAGATCGTAGAGGTGTGTCGATACAAAAGTCGATCTCGGAAGAAAAGACAGGTTTGATTGAAGATCTCTTGATAATTCTAGTGGTGTGTTGATGGACGGTATTACTCAGGAAACTCCATGGCCTGGTATTTGTAGTGGTTAACGGCTGTCCCAGGCAAACCTCAACATAGAACGTCGAATTTCCAACTTAACTGTGAAAATAAGTGAATATGAGTAGGAGCTATGTGAATAATGAGTAATGAGTAGTGGGTGAGAAGTGCCTGGTGTCCGTCACACGTTGCTTGGCATGGCAGACTCGCGTTGTGATGTCATCTCAGCACATGGTGACGTCGGCTTCCCACACTGGTAGCTGTGGTGAGTGAATGAGTAGCGATGAGTAACTTGAGTGAAGACGAGTGAGTAAGATGAGTTGTAAATCGTGTCTCACTCTTCGTTTGTTTGTTCCCTTTATTCTATGTGGAAGTTTTCTCTGTCCTTTTCTCTAGTGATTTATTCGTTGTGGGATGAAGACTGCCGCTACTTGTAGGTGCGTGTAGAAGATTATACAGACGACGTAGAGTTGTTAATTGTAGTTGATTGTAGATGGCTGTAGTTGATTGTAGATGGCTGTAGACTTTGTAGAACTGAAGCTAACCTTGTAGTCTCGGTTGCTTTTGTAGAAATTTGCTTTTAATTCGGAGACGATGTCCGCAGATTTGCTGGTTTGTCGTTAAGCTACTTGCAAGGCGTCGAGTGATCTCTTGACCTCTGCATCAGCGTAATGATCTGGGAGACGGAGGGGGCAGGAGCTGATATTGTTGGTTGTTGTCAATCTTGATATTTTGTAGGAATTTAATGTTGATTCGTAGACGAGGTTCGTATACGTTCGCTGCTACCAAATGTCATAAAGACTTTGTAGTTAATTGTAGAGAAGTATATTTTAGACTTGTGGTCGAGCGGCTTTTATATCTTGTAGTAGTTTCCCCACCAGATGTCATGTAGTGACGGGAGAGGTAAAGAATAGTATGGGACTATTTTTATTTGTCTTGGAAATATTAAACAGGTATAATAGTATAAGTCCTGGGTAGCTACCTCCCTGTCTCGCTATCTCTCTCTCTCTCTCTGTTCTAAAGCTAATCTCCGTCTCGACCTCTCTCTAGGGTCGCTTGTCTCCTTCTAAACTCTCTTTCCTAAAATCTCGTGTAGTAGGGTGTGTGTGTCACGTATCTTCCTCATGGCAACAGAACTTTCTCACGAGAGGACTGCTGACAGCTAACTGAATCATCTCCTTACTGGCCGCTGTCGTCAGCTTTCCCCCGTGTAAGCGTTTAGCGCTGCTCGCTTCTCGCAAACACAACACCTTCTCATCATTTGACTTCCTGCTTCTATCTGTCTCTCTATCTATCTATTTATCTATCTATCTATTATGTAGTCCTATACCTACATAGCTGCTTTCATTTTACCCACAGGAAAACAACAACAATTTAAGCACGCGTTGCTCTCATACTCAGGTGTCTGATGACGTAGGTTAAAATTTCCGGCCACCTTCGGAATTCGAATGCAAGTCAATCATCATCACACGTCAGGGGTGTGCTGCAATTATGTCAGCATTTTATATACAACTGGTACTGTCAGTGGGAGGAATTTTGAAAATTACCTTTACTGGTAGCAATGGAACTTTAACAATCAATTGTTCTTAAATTTACAGTGGAATAATAAATCAATAAAAAGATCGTGTATAAAAGCAATGCAAACAAGGACTAAATATTCATTTGTTTATGCAAGTATGACTCCATTTTTTACTTTAACAGTTTTGGTACGCTTATACAATATTTTGAGAAGTGTGCTTGGCTCGGAAGATTAAATCGTGATGTTGAGTGTCAATGTTCACTGAAAATACACTTACGCTTGCAACGCAACACTTGATGCAATGAGTTGGTGGTAATCCGTATGCAGTACCGACATTCTCTTTGCGTCGTCATGTGATGAAATGACGTGATGGTATGCAGCACCGACACGCTCCTTGCCTCGCCATGTGATGCAATGACGTGATGGTATGCAGCACCGACACGCTCCTTGCCTCGCCATGTGATGCAATGACGTGATGGTATGCAGCACCGACACGCTCCTTGCCTCGCCATGTGATGCAATGACGTGATGGTATGCAGCACCGACACGCTCCTTGCCTCGCCATGTGATGCAATGACGTGATGGTATGTAGCACCGACACGCTCCTTGCCTCGCCATGTGATGCAATGACGTGATGGTATGCAGCACCGACACGCTCCTTGCCTCGCCCCGTCTGACTCCTCAAGGTGCTTTGGCCAGGGAAAATATCAGGCAAAATTGCGAGTGTTGAGTTAAAGGTGATAACTTGGTGAAGCAGCGGATGTTGTGCCCGTCTGTCCCCGCCCGTGTGTCACCTGGCTGTGTGTACTTACCTGAGCTGCCAACACCAGGTATTACTAACTGTGGGTCGTATTGTAAGTGGCATAGGAAGCTGCCAACACCAGGTATTACTAACTGTGGGTCGTATTGTAGGTGGCATAGGAAGCTGCCAACACCAGGTATTACTAACTGTGGGTCGTACTGTAAGTGGCATAGGAAGCTGCCAACACCAGGTATTACTAACTGTGGGTCGTATTGTAAGTGGCATAGGAAGCTGCCAACACCAGGTATTACTAACTGTGGGTCGTATTGTAAGTGGCATAGGAAGCTGCCAACACCAGGTATTACTAACTGTGGGTCGTATTGTAAGTGGCATAGGAAGCTGCCAACACAAGGTATTACTAACTGTGGGTCGTATTGTAAGTGGCATAGGAAGCTGCCAACACCAGGTATTACTAACTGTGGGTCGTATTGTAAGTGGCATAGGAAGCTGCCAACACCAGGTATTACTAACTGTGGGTCGTATTGTAAGTGGCATAGCAGGCTGTGTAGCACCTTTTCTTAGCGATTTATATCTGGACATTACACCACAACATCCTTTTACGCGTTACTGACAAAAACTGTTTCGATATTAAAATGGCATTATTTAACAACGAGAATTTAAGGCGCAATATGCAAAATAAATCACTTAGAAAGAGGTGTTACGCAGCCTCCTATACCATCCAGTGTACGTGTAGGGTCCTGTGTCGCCTCATGTGTCACTACTCCTGTGTCCTTCAACACATGTTCATGAGAATATGGCACCAAGACACACCGGCCAAACACACCAACCTCTGACACACTAAAATTGACGGAGATGGAGGCGACGAGAGAAGGACAGGTGAAGGAGAATACAATGAGGGAGATGAGAGGGACAGGGGAAAGAAATGACTGAGAGAGAGGAATGGACAGTGGACTAGGCGAGGGAATGGTGAAGGAGAAACGAGAGATATTACAAGGAGAAAGAAAAAGCAAGGAAGAGAAAAGTGAAAGACAAAAATGGAAAGACATGAGAAACCGAGAAGGAATGTAGGAACAAAAAGGGAGAGAATAAGGAGCAGGTGAAGAGGAAAAGAAATTACAATGAAAAGGAAGGGAAAGGAATGAGAAAATGGGATGGAGAGGGGACGAAGAGCAGCTGACATTATGAAAGTGAGTTAGTTAATACCAGTGTAACATTAATACCAGTATAATAATTATAACTCCAATTTAGCATTGTGATGCTAATTAAATCCACTACTAGGTAACAGTCAAAATCCACTTCTTTCATAAACCAGGTAGCTCCCTCCCCAACCCCACCCTTGTATGAAACGAGGAGTAAATAACTATGAAAGACTGCAACCTTCATCCTTCCGTCGTTACCTCTTTCCGACTTTTCTGCCGGTGTGCCGCTTGCAAAAGGCTGTATAAAAGCAGTTTAGTCAGCAACAGAAGGCAGATATAACGCTGAGCGACTGTGTTTCCGTGCACATTATCATGGTAATAACAGCAATGAAAACGAGTGAAAACGTGATTTATTTCCGTATGAAAAAAAAAAAAAAAAAAATGTATCAAGCAAAATAACAGTCTGGAGTACTGTTTGTGCGGCCGAGGAACGGGTCCCTCCCCACATAATATTACACAATGTATTTGGAATGTAATTTATGCTTTATTATATGCTCGCTCCGTGTTGGCAGCATCAGGCGTGGGGGAATGATGGCGGCTGATGCTGCATCAACAGCTGTTATCTGGAAACTTGTTGAGGACAGAGGGTGCTTGACCCAAGTTTGGTGCTACGCTTACATGACCTAAGCCTTCATTTTATGTTATTATGTGCTCTCTCTCTCTCTCTCTCTCTCTCTCTCTCTCTCTCTCTCTCTCTCAACACATACACAAAGCATCACATTATCATCAAACCCAGACACCGAAGTTAAGTTTTCCCTGCCCACACAGCAACACAACGCTCAGAGTCAGACGGGGCATAGAGTGTAAACATTAACCTTCATTATTTGAGCATCATTACAAAGGCACCAACAACAACATTAAGTCCCACCTGTATCCCGTGTGTGTGTGTGTGTGTGTGTGTGTGTGTGTGTGTGTGTGTGTGTGTGTGTGTGAGAGAGAGAGAGAGAGAGAGAGAGAGAATTTAAAGTGTAGTGAGATGGATGATGAGGAATGAACTAAATCGGAACAAATAATGAGGCTCAGTGAATGTCAGTGAATCCGTGGACGGTCTTCCCCTCACGTGACTTGCACTGGGATAAATAAATTAATATATTCGTCAACCAATGTTAACAGTTCACCTTCGTTGTAAGGATGTGGATCGTTTGTAGTGCAGTGGGTGACCTCGGTATTATATCAGGGTTACTGGCAGGTGATTCTATTACGGTGAGGGAGACCCATGGCAGACAAGGGTTATATCATTACCTTTACGGAGACTTACCCTGTAAATATGAAGTAAGTTAGAAGGGAAAGAAATACTTAAAGATTCTTTAAAAGACGCCTTGGTGATGTGATGGCAGAAGTTTGGGATCAGAGAAGGTGGTGCATTAACGTACTGCTGATTGAATCCAAGAGGTGGCTGGAGGACTTCAATCATGTAAACACTGCCAGTGACATACGGTGGTCTCCTACACCTTAAATGATCTGGACTATGGGTAGCCTAGCCTTGAATTCATCTATGGCCCGGGCTGTCTTGGATCTCAGGGACTATGAAAGGATTGGCTGTGTTTTATGATTAGTAGATGTGTTCCTGAGCCAAATACAACACTCTCCGAGTATCAAGGACGAAGTAAATGGGACATTTATATACTTTACTACTAGGAAGATTTTCCTAAGGCAAATGAAACATTTTACGTGTAACACGAAAAAATAAACTATCATCGCAAGTGGCGGGTATAATTAAGAATGATCTTAAACTGTTTGAGGTATTATTATGGTCAATAATTTTCCCTGGTGTTCACTCCTCGCCGCCCACTTCTGCCAACACTGTGACACTGGCAGCAGTAACACCAAAGGCCAAAGTGACGACTATCGTTTAAATCTAGGATACAAAAACCCACACTGGCAGACGAAAAAAGATGTATTCCAAACAGTTTCGGCGACAGCTGTCGCCCTCTTCAGTGGATCTACAGACCAAGAGTGGTCCACTGAAGAGGGCGACAGCTGTCGCCGAAACTGTTTGGAATACATCTTTTTTCGTCTGCCAGTGTGGGTTTTTGTATCCTATTTCATGGTGACGATAGTGTGACTCTTCAGCCGTTTAAATCTATTTTTTATCCTAAAAAAGGTATGGAGGACGACTCTGAGAAAATATTACCATTCTCCTTACTTCGTGACAAGACTAATCACGGAAATATAATTAAATTTTGTGAACCAAATATACCTTATAAACATCAGCGTTTTTCCCGTTTCCACTGTCGTTCAAGTGTGCGTTGGTAAGAAGACTCCAGGCAAAGTTTCATCAGCGAATTGTCTTGGAGCCTGATCTCTTCGAAGGCTTTCTGCCCCACCTCCTTAGCGGTATGTTGTACATTACGCCTCTGTGGTGTCTTTTTTATGCTGTTTTCACGGTTTTCATCCCTTGAATACAAGTTCGTTCACTTTCTTTTCATTTTGTCATATGCGGACAATTTCATTTAATACTGGGGAAGGATTCCCAACCTGAAGGCGTTAGATATAAATTAACCCCTTCCATAATATACATGAATAAAATCGCCAAATAAAATCGCGTAGTGGTACTGGCATTAATAAGAAAAAAGCGTCAACATAATGGATTTAATATGGACATACTTGGCACTGTTAACGTGCCAGGTCAGCAAGAAATATACCGGAAGGGAGGAGACAGCGTATATGTGACTCTAATAACCCAACGAGAAATGGCAGCTTTGTCTCTTGCCGACAGAAAAACAATAAAGGCTCGCTCGTATACGCTTCATCCTTTCTCTTCCCCAAGTCTGCAAGCGCCAGCCACTGTGTGATATGTTTCACCGAATACTTTATTTTTTGTTATCAGATTCTTGCACGTCAAAACCTAAATAATATTTCACAGCTACAAGTTCTCCAGCCCTCCCCTCCATTATTCCATCATACACTTCACCTCTCTCTCTCTCTCTCTCTCTCCTAAAGACGATCATTTCGTACAGGGGTAGTTTCCACTCAAATGTTATACCCTTGCACAGTCGCATCAACTCTCTCTCTCTCTCTCTCTCTGTTGGTGTTTGTCTTGCCAAACAACACTTGTACTGTTGTTTCCTCAAACCCTTCAGTGGGATGACATACTTTTACTTCAGTTGGGTTCTCTTAGACGAACAAAGTTGAATAAGTCTTGTATAAGACAGCCCTAGCATGTACTCAAAATGGATGGTGGGTGTTAGCGCCGAAGTGGTGGCATGTGGAAATGTAGGAGGACTACTGGGCCCCAAGGAGGACTACTGGGACTTGGGAATAGGCCCTGATGCCTTTGCCTAGAGTCAGGCACGTAAAAAAAATACATTATTTTGTGAGTAATCCTTTGATACTGTTTGGCTCACTGATGCGAGTAAAATCATGTGGCAGTGATGGAGTAGAATGGTAGAGTTGACCCGACCATGAGAAGGTTAATGGTGCCAGCTTTGACACCGTCTCCTGTGATTCACTCTCAGTAGAAGAATTTCGTCCGGCCGTGGTTGAAATAGAATAAATGAGTTGTGGCGTCCATTTGAGGGTTAATACGTGTTTTACATCAGTATTTAGTGGGTAATAAACCACAGGAGACTGACGCTGGCTGCACTGCCACTGCAACCAAGGCAGGTACATACAGTCACGGGTTTTATTTGGCTGGCTGTGAAAACCAAAGGACTTGGTCTGTGAAACTGTTTTGTTCTGGAGTGTTGTTTATCAGCAGGACATGGACGGTATTGGCAGTTTTATTATGTCCACTTCCCGTGAAATATCATTATCCTCTTCCGCTAAATTGCGCTTTACAAATACTATCTTTGTTACCTCCAGATGATTTTATTCAACTATTGTAATGGCGTAGTATACTGTAGGTGGTTACTGAACGCGGTATTTAACTACTTTAGTGAAAAGTCTCTCCCAGGACTGGTGTACTGGTATTAGCGGGGGTACTTTTATGACATGTCGGCAGGTCATCTGGTATATCAGAAATGTCTGCTTTTTAAGAAATTCAAATCCTTAAACTGTTCCCTGCCCCAGCCGTGTTTCGAACCTGGGTCCACTCGTACTGCAGGCCGCCTCTCTATCGATTCTGCCACCGCCTCTAGTATAATTTAAAGTAATTTGGGGTCGGGATTTATTGTAAATTGTTGGTGGAGTGGGCGCGGTGGGAATGCCAGGGATGGAAGAAAGATGGGGAGACAGAAGAGGAAGAGGAAGCTGAGGGGAAGTTAGACTGAGAAATTATGCGCATCGCGGAGTGGCAGGGAGTGTGAGGCACCCGGGATGAGGTGGGATGTACTCAAAGAGAAAGACAGAGTATGAGTAAATTCCTCATCCCTCCACATCCCAGTTTTTTCACCGTCTTCATGGTCTGTCTCGTCTTCTTCCACAACACAGTCTCAGATTTGGAGGAGGGGGGGGGAGCGTGGTGGTACACACCTGTATGTTCGGCAGACCAATGATTAATTATAATAAAAGAAGAAAATGTTATTGACCCAAGTATGTGCAGTAAACAGGTTCCGGGTCATATAGGGCCAGGTGGGTTCATTCAGGGTGTTAATACTCATACTCACTGAGCTCCTTCACAACCAACTGGCCCAGTGATATCAGTTTAGTGTCATTCATAACCAAGATGGCCAAATAAAAATTAATTAAGACCACATACACTGTCTGTCTCAGTCAACCTCGTGTACTAGATGGGCATTAATCTTTTTTTTTTTTTTTTTTTTAGGTCACTCACTCACCCTTAATCTTCATCCTCCATCAATAAGTTGTCCAACGGCCTCCCTGTCTGCCTGCCTCTCCACCCTCATTCTCCCTCAGACTTCCTCTCCCATCACGGTTCTGCCTACCCTCCTCCTGCCTCTTCCGCCCTACCTGCCTGCCTGCCACGGGACTGGCGGGCAGGTCGTGCTGGATGTAAGAAGTTGGGCAAATACCCGAGAGTGGTGGTGCCGGCGGGGTGACAAAATGCTCTTTATTAAAAAACTTCCACTCGAATATTTCACACCCGTCAGTCAGGACCGCGCCTCCAATTTTGTGGTGGTGAGGGTGGTGGTAGTGTGGTGGAGAATGTGGTAGGGATTCTGTCTGCATCCTCCTCTCACTCCATCTTTAGGGTGGCCAATAAGTTACCATGGTTGTATGCCAACAACGATGTGGCCAAACCATTTATTAATTCTGCCTGCATAAAGAGGCGCTGACGAAGAGCCAAAACGTTGTGGCAGCTACGACGTCCACCCGGGAGCCAATCTTCATATTTCCCTGTACCTCTCCATAAGAAGGAACCTGGTCCAATCCCGACGACGCGCTGTCTACCACAACTGGCCGCCGATTCCCTACACAGGGTATGTACTGCGCTGTAAGTGTAAAATGACCATACAGAAGCAGTTGTTTACCTGTGATCGACGGGTCTGCTCACCAACCGGGGTTAAGTAACAACAACAACAACAACAAACTGATACGTGGGATGCCAAGCACATGAAAGTAATGCATGCTCTTCTCTTCGAGTTTTGAAATAAATCGCGGCCAACCTGCAACACCCATCTTCCCAGGTGTCTGATCCCCACCACGACCCACCACCCACCATCACCCCACCCATCCTGTCCACTCCTCTCCACCCACCACCAACGTACGACCAACAATGCCCACCATCACAGCCTATGCTTACCCTATCCTGCACCTCACACACATTACACCCATGCCCCCCACTTCACTCCACCCATCCCAGCCAGCAGACATGTGTGACTCGACATTTTCATTAGTATAACCTGATTGGATCAAGCGGATCTGAAGGGACTTGAAAGACCTACACTGTCACAGAGACCACAGCACCGGCAGGCTTGATCTTTTCAACACGTCTACAAAGACATTGTCTGAGTCGATGTACTGTCCACTGACCGAAACTGTTCTGATGGACCTGAAGTGATTTTTGAATGGCTCAAAAGTGACTGAAAAAAGGCTTGAACTTATCTGCTAGAGCTGTAACAAGAATAGAAGGAACAGCCAACATTTTTTCACTAATCCAAACAATGTTCCAAACCGATAGGAATATTTAGATTCTCTCTCTCTCTCTCTCTCTCTCTCTCTCACACACACACACACACACACACACACACACACACACACACACACACACACACACACACATACACACACACACACACGCACACGCACACACACACACACGTGTGTACTCCTCATCGATCTCATATAAAATGGATCCCCTGTCGCTTGTCCGGTTAAGACTTCAATATCTTTTCACTAATGCCAAGTTTCCCTTCGATGTCGCAGCAACAAAAACGCAGTAAGTACAAACGTTACTACTCCAGTGCATTGGTGCTCGTTTTGTGCTGCATTTTAGTGGGAGTTGGGATGAACATTAAGGTAAAAATAGCAGTGGTGGCGGTGGCGGTGGTGATATTATTATTTTTATTATTATTATCTTTATTATTATTAGTATTATTATGGTTATCATCATTCAGAAGCAAGGATAATCTACCCTCGAATGATGACATAATTCTTAATTATTTTACTTCTGATATTTGCATACGCTTATATTCATTTAAGGTTTTGCTTTACACTACATGGGATAATCAATGAACCAGTAACAGCCTGACGACGACACAAACCTTACACTGTTGCTGCCTCCACACAATGTTATTCAGGTTATCAGATCCACCAAATAGTGAAGGGGTTAATGTTGGCTGTACCCAACCCCTCCACCTCGAAAAGGGTCTCCTAAGCTGCGTAGAATCGTCTTAGATGCCAAGAATATCATGAAAAACACGTCACCTTATTCAAGCCTTTAAACTGATACATATACAGCAGGAAAATGGCATGGAAACCAACGCTGACGTCAGCACAGAGAATATAACCTGGATTTATAATGATCAATGATACGGGCATTAATGATCTATGTGTTACGTCACAAAAAGCAGTTCTAACCACAACAAGGGTCACGTGATCATGTTCGGAACGGAATCAATATCAATCACGCCATGTTGTTATCGTCTGTACATTTCAGCATGAGTGAGTATAAACCACAAACTTTAAAACTGACTACAGTATTCGTCGTCTTACTATCCACTGACTATTGATATTTCTGAAATACAGCTGATACTGAGGGAGGAAGGGACCAAGAGGAGGGGGGAGCTCATGAGGGTTGAGGAATGGGTACAGCGGGGAGAAAAAGGAGGGAAGAAAAATGAGGGTAGAGAATGTGGAGTATAAATGGCGGCGAGGGGAAAGGAAGGGGTATTAAGGAGAGGGGGAGAGAATTAGAAGGGCAGAATGATACTGGCAGAGATGGGAATGGAGGAATGATGTTGAGAGGTGACGAGAGGCAGCACCAGTAGACAGAGAGGGTAATTGCAAGTTCTGATCGGCAAAAATATCATACACATTTGGCCTCAATTTTCTGATGCATATCAAGGTCGAGCCGGGGGACACAGACAGCGAGGGGGCCGAGCGCGACGATTAGGTTATGTTGTTCTGGTCAGCTGATGACCACAGAATGCCAACGTTATACACAAACTTTGCTGACCTTAAGTCGTGTAGAGGATTGCTTGTTTTTACACTTATCTTCTCTCATGCAGCCAACAAACTCTTCATAATCAAAGTGTGATTATTTATGTAAACAAAATACAAAAACCAAACAATCCATGGTAACAAACATGTGTAATGGAGATCTCTGTATGCTGTAAACTGGCTGGGATCCTTTATAAACACTGACTCAGTTGAGACGCTGTCGCTCATGTCGCTGATCTTGACAGTTGCCTGATGAGCCGCCAACGCTCATTCGGATCTCATTCCCTATGACAGGTCAAGGTCGCCAGATTTTTCTCCTTTGAACAGTTCTTTTCCCACGAGGGCGTAGCGGGTTGATAATGTGTTTGAATCTACGCATACTAACATCTGTCCTTCGTAAATTACCTTAACATATTTTCAGTGTTGGCATACGGAGGCCAGATAGTCATCCTGTTGCCTTCTAAAGTACCAACACATCATGCAGCCAATCCTTCACAAGCCTATCACCAAACACAAATTCCATCAGTACCCGCTATCCAACCACTCCACTCACCATATAGCAAAATACTGAAATGATATGGTATAGGTGACAGAGCAGAAAGCATGCAGTGTGGTGTTGTGGAGAGAATGAAGACACACACACAATGAGGCGGTATGGATATGTGGACACAATGATGAGAAACAGGGTGACAAGGACAATGTCTAAGAGTGAGTTTTTGTGAGTAAGGTCCTGCTGGAAAAGAGTGACGAGAAGAGTGTCTGGGAGTTAGGTAATGATCCATAATACAGAGAGAAGGACATGTTTGGGAGTCAGTGTGACAAGGAAAATATTGAGAGTCAGACAGTACTGGATAACACAGTGACAACACAATGTTTAGGAGTCAGGCAATGCTGGATAACAGGGTGACGGCACAATGTTTGGGAAAACATTACACTGAAGATAAGTACACTAATGAATCAACGTTGTGTGCTCTTATACTTACAGATTTTGTCACAACTACGACAAGAGTAGAACACAACTTACCTGAAAAAAATAACGTAACATTAATAACTGGACATCCATTATTTTTATACTTACTACGATAATAACTACATCAATAATTATTATTCACATGGGTAGCAGCAATAACATCAATAATTATTATTCACATGGGTAGCAGCAACATTTGTAAATTATGCAGATACACACCCAATTAACTCGTGACGAACTTCCACTGCGAAACTGTTCAAATGTCATTACATTTTCCAGAAACGTGGATCCCTGACAAAAAAAAAAAAAAAAAAAAAAAAAAAAAAAAAAAGAAGAAGAAGAAGAAGAAGAAGAAAGAAAGAAAGAAATGCCACTGTTCCTTTCGTTAGTGGAGGAAGGAGGGCACATGAGAAAGTGAAAGGGGCTTACTTCATAAAATAAGTGTTTGTGTACACTGTGGTTCAACTGAAACTGGTGGTCAAACAGATGACAGCTTTGAGCTATAAGACATTACACCTTAAACTAAATGCACAAATAGGCCTCCGTCCAAGGATGGTAGTTCCTCTACTAGAAGTTTAAACATGCCTTCCTACTACAGTTGTGGATCCTCTTCCTGTGTCGTCTACTGGAGGACGTTCCATGTGCACCAGGCACCTTGTTATGGCCTTATCTTGCAGCAAAGGCTGCGTCCTCTCCTCGGTGTGTTTGGTGACAAACCGGGCATCTTGGAGGACAAGGAAGTTGTGTGGGTGGGTCTGACAACTATGATGATGATGAGTATCTGTGAGTAGTCATGAAATGGCACTGAGGGTAGTATGTGAAATATGGCACTTAAGGCATAAGCTGGATCTGTAGGGAAGGTACATAAGGTGGTAATGTGGGCATAGTATGGCCCTTGCTCTCAGAGTAAGGTGAATGACGCTGACATAAAGTATCTGTCAGTCCTAAATGGCTGGCTGACTGGAGTTCCTCTGATGCAACCTTTACTGAAGCAACATGGTTCTCGACGCTCAGTGGACTATAAATATAATCAACGGGCTGTTTTCCTAACCCTGTAGGCCTGACAGTCCCTTCATTTGCCTGACTCGACCTCAATGGGGGTGATGAAAAGGACCCCTTCATATGATAGCACTGATATATATATCTAGGATGTGGAGCTGCCCAGTCACACAAATGTCCCCTATTCCGCTGTCTCTCTCAAAAGGAGGATGGTGGGCTGCAGGACAAGAACACTAAAGTCGCAATCCAATGGGTTCACATTCCAGTAGAACCTGGGACTACAACAATGACTACTGCAGTACAACCATAAAGGGAGAGGAAGTTCAAGCATCATGTGGGTTCTCTGTAATGCTGTTTCCTCGCTGTGGTGGTCTCATTGTTATGGTGGTGTGGTGTTTACTTCAGTATGTCATGTCGTGTTCCATTAGGGTGCGTTCACGCGTGTGCTCGAACAAGCGTTGGCAACATGCAAGCAACACAGTAACGAACAAGCTACAAACATGCTGGGAACAACAGCGTCCAGATCATGTTGGCTGCATCATGATGAAGTCTCAGCTGCCTGGTATAGACACGCTTATCCCATCGCCTCTGCTGCCAGTGTTCGAAGCTGCACTGAAACATATTTGCAAACATCTGTCCAAATACTGCTGCATACATGTACCCAAACATGTTGCCAGCTGTGCTGCCAACATAATATGTTCGAAGGCACGTGTGGACGTGCCCTAAAATTCCTCTCAGTCACTTAGGAGAAATTTGATAACTCATATACAAACAAGAGATATATGATATCCCACTTATTTGGAAGCTGCCGGACACTCTCACTGGTCAACACTATGTGCATGGCAAGTATCACGGCGGAGTTTGATGACAGACAGAAAATAGGAATGCTGCATCTCCCCAAACAGTACCATATCATCCTTTTCATCTCGTTTACGTGTTTGATACAAACGTACAGTCCTTCAATGAAGAAAAACATGCAACCACGGAGACAATGACGCAAGTGAACTGTTTATTTACAGTCAAAGAAACAACCATCTTCGCAATTCGTCTGAAGAATATTTATTACTGGTGAGAGACAATGAAAGCTGTATCTCCAGTAGTGCGTGTTTTACATGGTTCAATTTGTCCGCTACGTATCCGCTAAACTTTGCGAAGATATTTATTTCTGTCTGTACAACATCATCATCTGTTGTGAAGAGAGTGGACATAGGTAAACATTCAGTAACACACCTACTGATACTATTTTTTAAATTAGTGTCTACCTTCCATGTATTTACGAAAACATCTGCATGTACACATCAATACCACCAACAATGGAAGCAAGATTAAACGGTGCACACATTTTGTTTCTTACTACCGTCATCAATGTAAATATTGGGAGCATAAACATAAGACCACTCAGTGCTCTGGTAAACTTGTGCGGCAACTTTAATATCTGCTGCCAACACGAAGCTCAGTCAAACTCCGTGGCAAACTTTCCAAACTGTCAGCAAGACGTCGTTGTTCCTCGGGCCAGACAACGGGCCCCGGGGCGTATACACGGGGGAGGAGGGTGGGTTGTCCTCAAGTGTTTTGCAGGCACCATGGCACCTTCTTTATATTTCATTATGCATATTTACAAGTTATTAATCTCTCTCTCTCTCTCTCTCTCTCTCTGACTTAAAAATGTGTAACGACGTGTAACGTGCAACATCCAAATGTATACAGGTAAGAAAGACGCTAGGGAGCCAGCTAAGCCCAGTAAATAATGGACAAGAGAATATCAAACCTAAATTCAAAAGCAGCAGGTACAAAACACCAATCCCTTTACCTTCCACACACCTATACTCCGTCTTATATTGTCTGTCATTAGCGAGAATATCAAACCTAAATTCAAAGGTCACTGTTTTTAACCTTTCAGCTGCGCCAAGATTCTCTAAGCAATCATCTGGTAACTGGAAGAATTAAGCACTACAGTTCAGCCATAACAGCTTTATCCCTTCACTTGTCTAAGGATTCTCTAAACTTAATTAAACCTTCTTGTACTAAAAAATAATAAATAATATACCCAAGTTCAACCGTCACTGCCTGAACGCTTTATTTATGTAAGGATTTTCTTAGCTAAACATCTCTGCCATTAAATACAATGAAGTACCCTAGTTCATCTTTTGGCTGTGCATGTATTAGCTAGGCAAGCACCTGTTAGCTGCAAGGATACAACACTCACTTTTAACCACTGCAGCTTTAACGTTTTAGCTGCGTAAGAATACGCCAAATGCGCTAAGATCACCCGGTAATGGCAAAGCATACAGCACCCATGTACAATTAGCACAGCTGTAGCCCTTCAGATGTGTAAGAATCCTCTCATCGGGTACTGGCAGGATAAAGCACTCGTGTTCTGCCGTCATAGCTTTAACCCTTTCTATGTAGGGATCCTCTCAGTTGAATAATACTGTTTGGTATCAGCAAAAATTAACTATCTATATTTAACATTCGTAGTGGCAGAGTTACACATTTATTTCAAACCCATTTCCCTTTACCACTGACTATCCGCAAATGGCTGAGGATTTGAGGTGTGGGCAGACAGTGGAGAGAGGAGAAAAAAAAAGAAAAAAAAAAAGAGGGGGAGTGTGTGAAGAAAAGTCGGCAAAGTATGGATAAGAGAGAACGGTGTAGCTGAGTAAAAACTTACGTAGAGTGAAGTGTGGTGGAGTGACACTTGTGTGATACAAGCGAAATGTGTGCTAACAGAGTGTAATGAGTGTTGCAACGACCAAAGGAGACAGAGGCAAATATGTAAGTAATCATAGTACGACAAACTGAAAGCAGTGTCTTACAACGAACTACGGTAGAAAATGACACCTACAATGACAGAGAAGTGACCTGGGTGAGGCAAAGAAAGTGACCTGAATTTCACAGGAGATCTAGTGCGGCAGAGTGACCTAGCGTGGCAGAAAGAGCCCTGAATGACAAAAAGTGACCTATTGTAGCAGAGAAACTGACCTGAAAATGAATGAGTGAAGTAGGGTGGCACGGACATTGGCCTAGTGTGTCAAATGTGACCAAAATTGAAGAACACAGTGTATTATGACAGAGAATGTGGTCTGAATGTGGCTGATAACATGAACTAACCGTAACCTGAGCATTGCTGACAAAGGGATCCATGTGTGGCACAGAAAGAAACCTCATGTAAGACAGAAAATAACTTCATTATGATAAAGAAAATATGAACACCATCGCTGAAGCCAACAAAAGTCTCTCTCTCTCTCTCTCTCTCTCACACACACACACACACACACACACACACGGCCCCATTCATTAGTATAAGAATAGGAAAACAACCCTATGAAGCCATTACAACCTTTGTCTATGGCTCAGGTGACAATACAAACTTACATTCATAAACTCTTACATTCAGACATCAGTACATTCACGTAACTTATACATTCCCAAACATTCCATTATTTAGACAAACCAAACCGATATTACGACTCAGGATAACACTTAATTTTTTTTTTTTTTTTTTATGCGAGGAAGAAGGAACCAAAGGCCATGAGCCCGCAGTAACAGTTCCCTCCAAGAGAAAAACAAAATACAATATAGAGCCAAATTCAAGATCCGATCATTTTGAGATGCCTGGACACACTGCGTTTGAAAGACTGGAGATCATAGGCAGCAGGAAATACAGACAGAGGGAGACAGTTCCAGAGTTGACCTGTTGCATAAATGAAAGACTGGGAGTAACGGTTAATTCTTGCATTAGAGAGTTGGACAGAAAAAGGATGAGAGTCTGCTGCCAGACGGGTGCTACGCGCCCGTCGTAGAGGTGGAGGAATGCAAGCAGACAGTTCAGAGGAGCAGTGACCATTAAAGTAGCGATAGAAAAGAGATAAAGATGCAACAGTGCGGCGAAGAGACAGAGGTTGAAGGGAGTCAGTAAGAGGAGGAGAGTTAATGAGACGAAAAGCCTTTGACTCCACCCTATTGAGAAGACCTGTATGAGGGGAGCCTCCCCACACATGAGAGTTGTACTCCACACAGGGGCGGATAAAACCCCTGTATAGAGTCAACAATTGCGCAGGGGTAAAGAAAGAGCGGAGTCGGCTTAGCACACCCAATCTCTTGGAAGCAGATTTTACAAGAGATGTAATATGATCTTTCCAAGATAAGTCCCGAGTAAATGAAACCCCAAGCATGTTCAAGGATGATGTAGGATTAAGCTGAATATTATTAAACATTAGTGGGTATACCTGTGGAAGATTTTGTCGGGTTGAAAGGTGTAAGAACTGAGTCTTAGATGCATTAAAGACAACCATATTATTTTTACTCCAGTCAGAGATACGAGCCAAGTCAGACATTAGGTGTGCCATAGCCTCATCCCTTGTTTGTTGAAGTAACTGTTGAGATGGGCGTTGCGGGAACCGAATGGAAAGGTGAAGGGTGGAGTCATCAGCATATGAGTGGATAGGGTTAGATGTACAGCTTAGAAGATCATTGATGAATAAAAGGAAGAGAGTTGGTGATAGGACAGAGCCCTGAGGAACACCACTGTTGATAGATCTAGGAGAAGAACGATGGCCGTCTATAACAGCGGCTATAGAACGACCAGAAAGGAAGCTA
>NC_137037.1:6528859-6601359 GCF_032717465.1 Coenobita brevimanus | reverse complement strand
CAGCACATCCCCCAGTCCAAACATTACTGCAGCATTACCTGGGGCCATACCACACACTACTACAAACCACACTACACTGAGGCACTTTAACAATGACCACCACATTATGCCACACCATCAAACTTTACCACAGAACATCACAATACACCACACTGCACCAACTCACATCACTACACTACACCGGGGCATTACCTTGGCCCATACCACACACTACGCAACAAAGCACACTGCCGTACTTACCACAATATAGTACATCAACATTACTACCAGCACCACGCCAAAACAATACACATCAAACTACGAAACACGAAAACTGCGTTACCAATTATTAAAACGATAATTACACGACGCCACACTTTTCACACTGCACCACAAAACACCACCCCACACATCATTATTACGAGTACGCTACCTGACAGCGGCATACTACGCCACAGCACCATCTCGCAATATATACAACGCCAACACACCATTCCACACCATCATAATAAACCACACACCTAACACTACAAACACAATGAAATACCTCACACTATAACACCAATCCATTACCGTTACCTGACATCACATAAACTATCCTACCCAACACAACCACACGACCTTGATTTTTCCACCAAAATATACCACAACACTATATCAACACACCATGAACCCCAAAACACCATCGGATTACACTATATGCTTACACCACAATATACCACAACACTATATCAACACACCATGAACCCCAAAACACCATCGGATTACACTATATGCTTACACCACAATATACCACAACACTATATCAACACACCATGAACCCCACAACACCATCGGATTACACTATATGCTTACACCACAATATACCACAACACTATATCAACACACCATGAACCCCACAACACCATCGGATTACACTATATGCTTACACCACAATATACCACAACACTATATCAACACACCATGAACCCCAAAACACCATCGGATTACACTATATGCTTACACCACAATATACCACAACACTATATCAACACACCATGAACCCCACAACACCATCGGATTACACTATATGCTTACACCACAATGTACCACAACACTATATCAACACACTATGAACCCCACAACACCATCGGAATACACTATCAGCATATACCACACTATACCACAACGCTATATCAACACAACATACACACCTTAACACGACCAGATTACACTATCAGCATATACCGCACTATACCACAAAGCTATATCAATACAACATATACACCTTAACACGACCAGATTACACTATCAGCTCATACCAATATATGTCATAAAGCTGTATTAACACAACACCAACAGATTGCATATCAGTTTACCTTATACCGCTCTACCACAGCACACACCACCTCTCCACCTCGCCAACCACAGCGCCGCACTGCCTTGTTTTGTGACATGCGGTGACTCCCTGGTTACCTTACTTATCCCGACATTCTGACTGCAATCGACACTTTCGTATTATTCTTGCTGCTGTCAGACGATTTATTCAGCCTAGGGACGTCTCCAGGCGGTAAAGAGGTCAGTGAGTTCGAGTTTTTTTTTCCCCCCCTAACAAAAATAACACTGTTTCGGACAGAACGAATAAGCTATAAAAAGAAAGAAAGAAGAAGAAAGTGTTATGTTATTGAAAGGGTTTACATAATTGCGATAATTAGAGCAGCAGCCAACTACAAGTACAGATAATGCGATATGCGGTTTGCTGCGTGAGAACATAATCCTCTTGGGCGATTAACTCGTTTAACTCTATTATACAACTGAATTACTACAGAACAACTGACGCAAAGTCCTGCGCACACAACAGCCTCTTTAACGAGAGGATATAGTCTATCTGTCTATTGCCAGACGCCCTAATCCGGTAAGGGCTGGCCACAAACAAATCGCCTACATGTCGCCGTCCCCCGCCATTTCACTGCCCTGCTCCCAGGTCACATCCCCCTCTCTCATATAGGGGAGACCGGGTCTAGTTGTTACATGTCCGAGTTGTTACACCCTCAGTATCTCCATAAATAGTCTACAGACGAGGAAGTGGTCGTTGCCATGTTATGTAGCTTTCATACAAAGGTACAGCCAGAAGTGGCGGCTTGAAGGCGTTGCTTGAGTAAGAGCTAAGGGAAAAAATAAATATTTTAACCGTTACATTTTTTTTCCATGTTCAGTGTTATTTTGATATATCAATGCCATCTGCTGATGCAGATGAGTCACCTGATGTGTGGAACAATATATGTGAAAAGGCTATGAAATTAGCAAAGGTTTATGGTGATGGCGTCATATATCATCATCATCATCATGAAAAATGACGCCACCACTACACACCTTTGCTAATTTCATACCCTTTTCACATGGCCAAGTGTACAGAAAACCAGTGTTGGGTTTTGTTGTTATGGGTTAGTTGTTACGGTATCATTTTACCCCATTCGAGAATAACTGTACTAAATTATCCCAATATTATCAGCTTGTCACTTCAGCCATACCTGGAACTACCAATGGAAGACAGACTGTCATGGATGCAGCAGTCAACCGAGTTATGGATAATAATCATATAAGAGTGTTGATCAGTACAGTGTATTGTAAAAGTAACATATTGGCTGATGAACGGTGTTGGTAAAGCTAATCTTTATGCAGATCTAGGTGGTATCGGAGTTTATGTCAGTTTATCTGGCAGTCTATCTATCTATTTACCTAATATATCTATCTAAATCTACCTGTCTCATACTATCTGTTTATTCCTTCATCTGTCAATCTATATCAATGAATCAGTCTGTCTATATATATCAAGCTATTTATATCTATCTCTCTGTCTATAAATAGTGAAATTGGAACAAGTAAGTGATTCAGTAAGTGTTGGTGACGGTGGTGGAGTAACTGAATGATGGCAGTTGCACAAATGAATGATTCAGTTACTGACAGAGGTTGTGATGAGTAACTGAATGCATGATAATATAATTTAATTTCACACACACTACATCCAATATGCCGCCACGCCTGTATTCACATGTTACTGACAATAGAATAATTATGGACATATTTGGGTTCTATAACATGCCTTTCAATCTACCCCGGGGTGCGTAGCAAGTTGCCCTGTATCTGGGGTAAATTGTGACGTATTACATGCCATCATAAACCTTTAAATAACCATGTGGCAAAAATGTTTTCGTTTATTTGGTCTATATTTATTAGAAAAACAGAAAGACACATTTTCCTGCTTCCTGGCAAAAAATAATTAAATTATAACATTAACCTATCATGCAATGACGATACATTAAAAAATTTTCTCAACTATTATAGACCCGGTCTCCCCAATATGAGACATAAAACGAGAAAAGTCCATTGCACTATCGCCTTCACTTTCGTCCTCTCTCACTTTTTCTTCTCCCCAGAGACAAGAAACACACACAACATGATGCGCCAAAAAAAAAAAAAAAAAAAAAAAAAAATACATCTTGTTCTCTTTCTTGTTTTCTTTTCTTGTTGCCCTGAGGTACCACTGAGACGATTATAAGAAGTAAAAGCATTTCATTACTAACATCTCTCTCTCTCTCTCTCTCTCTCTCTCTCTCTCCCCACCGGCACCATACACGAATATAAGACAAAGGCTTCGCAAAAGCTTAAAAAATAAGGGTGGGCATTAGAGTCGCTTCATTGGTTAGATCTGTAAATTACAAAACTCAGGAGACTCAAGACTCTGTTGGAGAATATTTCCAATCTCGTAAATTCTGGCAGGACTTGGAGCCGCGAATGAACGGCGCCAAGACCGTATGCGAGTGAGGGAAAAATACAATTCGACCGAGAGGTGCTTGAAGAAATGGCTTTGAAAAGCAGGCACCATATTCTGCTCTGATTCTCAGTCAAGATACAGTGCGAGGTGCTATACTCTTTTCACATCTGCATGGCCTAAAATTGCAATCTCTCCATCTTGAATGTGAGTTGTAACAGAAAATCAGAACAGGAATATGACGGCAGTCACGACGCAGTGCTATGTGGATAATGAACAGCCGCAAATTTGCCTTATTCCACCACTGAGCTACGTGTAGACGCTGCAACAGGGCGATAATCTGTGCCAAGTTAAGGCGAAAGAACTACAGGGGCACACCACTCCATCCCCAACCAAGCTAGGGAATGAGCAGGTTGGAGTGAGGACTTTGGAGAGTTAGTCTGAACCTCATGGACCTTGTGGTAATGACGGTGTTGTCACCTCTGTGCTCACCTGGGCAGCTGACAGTACTATCAGCAGTTGAGTGTCCAGCTAACACAGGACGCTGACAACTCTGGAAATAAAGGAAGCTGTGACGACTGCTACTAACTCCTCAATATTGGCTAAGATTCGGGAAGAAACTGAAATGCCAGCTGGTCCTCATCTCATATTTGCTACGTTTACATATCCTTTATCACAGTGCCGTACTGCTGACAGGTAGTTTCTAGATCTTCATGGGACTACGACAAGCCTTCTCTTTGTTAAATCTGCAGCTCAGAAACAAGACTCCCATCACCGGAATCAACCTCGTGTCTGAGTGAGTACCACCTCTAGTAGTTACACACTCGCTTGGCCAAAACAACTGCTGAGAGGATGAATCGTCCTCTGACTTCTCATCCCCATGGTCTATCATAAGGCAAGCGACCATGTTTCTGAGGTTAGTATACCTAAGTGTACGGCCACATTTGCTTCAAACATGTGAGAAGAAACGAAGCTCAGGGATCCGTCCAACGTTCAGACTTGGATACTGCAGCGGCTCTAACCCGGTGGTCCATTTCTTTTTGTCGATCACATGTTTCAAGCAGGTGTGGCCGCACCCTCAGGCACGGTATAACAGCACCCACACTAGGCAAAGAATAGTGCAGCAAAGATATGAACGATTATAAAATGGAAATGAAAATCCCTGTGATCCGGTCACCCCTCGCCAGGCCGGTGATGTGTGTGTTGGTGGCGTGTGGGAAAGGGAGAGAACCACCAGCCCCTGCGTGTATAACGCATCAGAGAGGTGTGACGGGGGATTTATCTTCTGTTTCATCTTGGGATCGTGCCAATTTAATTAACTCTGTTTTAACACTTATTTCCTCCTCCAACGACGTTATGATTTTGTTTCTGTCTGCCTAACAGTTAACAACATTATGGACAACCTATTGGATAGATATGCACCGAGAGTTTAGTAATGACTGAGGGACATCAGAGGGACTAGTGATTAAAATACGGGCGAACAAAGGTCAATGGTCGGGGGCTAAAGGAAAGTAATTGCCTTCGTGGGTGTTTGTCTCTCTGAGTATTCTTGTCTGGATTTGTCTCTCTCCTAAGTAATCCTTCTGTCTACTAAGATTTTTTATTCTTTTTTAACTCATGTTCATCGAGTACTCTGGAATAACGGCAATCATTCACGACTCCTGTTGTCATCTTTAATCATATTCAGTATCATTTACCCTCACCATCGTTATTAATCTACTAATAATTTCATACAGTTCATTATGAATTCCGTTTATTCATCGCCGGTCACCTCAATTATTGCCTCTGCCTATAAATAACTCTGTCCATTGACAGAGCTTCACTGTTAACCAAGCAAATATTCATCACCTTCAACATAATCTAATACCATTCTATCTGCCACAACCAAAATTACAACAACCTGATTGAGCCCAATATCCAGTCTATCTGCGTTCGTACATCTATCTTGTCAATCTATTACATTGCTGCCACCACTCAACCCTGTTTTAATTCCGTTTGCGTTCTCACACATTTATCTCCTCTATCTACCGTGCAGCTGACAGCACTAACCCAATATCTAGTCTAACAGCGTTTCACACAACTGTTTCGTCTACCATGTAGCTGACAATCGGCAGTGTATATCCAGTTCCGTCCAGCTCCTGTGATCTACTTCGTCCATTTTTCAGGAGGCCGATTCATTCCAGTTGGGTAATTTACAGTCAGTCCTCACCGTGAGTCAGGGAGGTGTTCCAAAAACCGGAATCACAATTTTTTTTTTCTTTTCATACAACTGGTCAAGTAAACTCGGGGGAAACAGCAATCACCATTAAAAGTATCGTTGAAACTTGCAAATGTAAATGATTTCTGTAATATTTACTAACGATCTGGTAACAAATAAATATCGTCATTCTGTATACAATTAGTGTCATACTATACAATCCTTTCCAATCTACCCACAATCACCCTTCTCCACAACCCACTCAAATCTACATCCATCCATGGCCAGTCGTTCTCTGATAAACTTGTCTCCCCACAACCTTACTCTGTCCACAACCACTTCCTGCAATCCACTTAAAATTGTAATCAGCCAACACCAGTCAGGCCAGAACCAGTCACATTATAACACTCCAATCTATCCAAAATCAATACTCAACAGTCTATCCACAATCGCGGTCACACTCCATCACCCACTACCATCCATCCACATCCCCAACCAGTCATACCACAATCAGGCACACTTCACAACACACCAATTTTCGTCATCCATCGCTAGTCGTTCTATATGAAGCCCATCAACAATATCACTATCAAGAGTCACAATCACGCACCACAGTCCCCTACTATCATCCACAGTCACACTCCATCACCCACATCCATCTAAGTATCCCCATCCACCTTCAGTATACCTATCCCACACTCGCCAGTTACAATCACACACCACAATCCCCTACAGTCATTCACATTCACACTCCACCAACCACATCCATCTATCCCCATCCACCTTCAGTCTATCCATCACACACTCGCCAGCAGGTAGCAGTGATATACAGGTCAGACGGCGCCAGTAAAAGAATTCAAGGGCGGGAGACTCTGCGCTCATCTCACACATTTACACGATTTTGTATTCACATCAGGACCAACGCCCTCCCTCCTACTTCACTACCTCCTTCCCTACTTTTCTCACTCTGCATTTTTGCCTCCCTCTCCGGTCTCCTCACTCCTCTCCTCTCTCCCTTCCTCCCTACTACCGACCTTCCTACCTCTTTCCTCCACAATTCCAATCTTCTCGCCTCTCAATCTACCCACCTTCCCACCGCTTTCCTTCACAGTTCTAATATTTTCGCCTTCCTTCTTCGTCTCTTTCTAATTCTGCAACCTCTTCCTCTTCCTCCTTCCCGAATTTTTCTGAACATACGCACTGCATTAAACTCTCATGTCCTAGCCCCTCTTGACTATCTCACTCTCTCTTCTTTTCCATGCCTACACCTCTCCTTCTACCTATTCGCTTCCTGCTCTCACTATCTCCTTCGCTTCCTTCTTATCTTCCTCTCTCCGACTGCACAACATTTATTCCCATACTGTCTATTCTCTTATCACAGTCCCTCCCCCCTCCTTCCTTTCTTCCACTCTTTCTCACTCTCTTCCCTATATTTCCTACCTACTTATTTCCAAACATTCCTACCTTCCTCATTCTCTTCTTCTCCGCTAACTTTCCACCTTCACCTCCTCCTCCTCCTGTTTCTCTTTATCCTCCTCCTCCTCCTCCTCTGCAATACCCTGCCTGACATAATAATTCCATCGTGCCATCGCGTCTTGTGTCTCACTTTGTCCATCTCACTTTGTTTATGATATTCTGGTAGCTTGTTAAATCTCGTGTGTGGGTGGTTCGGGGGAAGAGGTATGCCAGTAGTGGCAGTGTTGGTGAGTCACTTTATGAGCTACTGCGTGAGTGAGTCTGACTCTGTGTACGCATGCAAATGAATGGTTGTATATGTCACCCTGTTAATGTGTGTGTGTGTGTGTGTGTGTGTGTGTGTGTGTGTGTGTGTGTGTGTGTGTGTGTGTGTGTGTGTGTGTGTGTGTGTGTGTGTGTGTGTGTGTGTGTGTGTGTGTGTGTGTGTGTGTGTGTGTGTGTGTGTGTGTGTGTGTGTGTGTGTGTGTGTGTGTGTGTGTGTGTGTGTGTGTGTGTGTGTGTGTGTGTGTGTGTGTGTGTGTGTGTGTGTGTGTGTGTGTGTGTGTGTGTGTGTGTGTGTGTGTGTGTGTGTGTGTGTGTGTGTGTGTGTGTGTGTGTGTGTGTGTGTGTGTGTGTGTGTGTGTGTGTGTGTGTGTGTGTGTGTGTGTGTGTGTGTGTGTGTGTGTGTGTGTGTGTGTGTGTGTGTGTGTGTGTGTGTGTGTGTGTGTGTGTGTGTGTGTGTGTGTGTGTGTGTGTGTGTGTGTGTGTGTGTGTGTGTGTGTGTGTGTGTGTGTGTGTGTGTGTGTGTAAGCTAGAGCATGAGAGTGACAGCGTGCGACGGAGCAGTCACTCGGCCTCTCTCTTTCTCTCACGCTGCCTGCCGTCATCATCACCGGGCTGGGAACTGGACGGGGAGAGGGAAGGACACAGGTGAGAGTACGACTGTTTGTTAATACGTTTAATTTGGTATCTGCTTTTCTTCTTGTTTGACTACAAGTTTGATCGTTTGTTTATTTTTGTATCTACTTAACTACAAGTCAGTTTGATCATTTCTATCCGTTTATGTACCGGTATGTGCTTATTTCCCTGCCTGCCTACTTAAAGTTTTATTATAATATTTAAATTTCTGTATCCATGAATGAATTTATATGCATTTACACTGTACGTATGTTTGTATGTATCCATGCATGTATGTACATAGCCTTTATATTATGTACTAGTATACAGTATGTATGAAGGCATGTACGAATGTATGTATATCTGTATATGTACTGTATGTATGTGTGTATCAATGCAATTATGTACATCTGTATGCATGTTTTTATGTGTGTATTTAGAACAATGTAAAATATGCAATTCCATAGCGCTGGCACAAAAGTAAAGCAACGCCAAGGTTCTTTATACTGCTTTCACTCTAATTTGGGCTAAATTTACCACCTCACCATCTTGAATGCCGAGTTGTAGCAACAGATAACACTGTAGTATGATACCAGTCACGAAGAAGTGCTATGATAAGAGCGTGGAACTGTAGTATTTTCTTTTTCTCCCACTGAACTACATGAATAAGCTGTCAAAGGTTACAAATCTAGGCAAGATTGTATAAAAGAAGTATTGTCCTGTTGACTGACACCTTCACCACCTTTATATTCTTAACTCCTTCAGAATGATGACGTCACTTGTTTTATTGCAGCCACCACCAGACCATCCTACTCAGCTCGAGGGACCTCCTGTGCTACAAGGGGTTAACGAAGACTATTGCTAACACCTGTATTGAAAGGGGTTAATGAAGGCTACAGCTAAGACCTGTAATAAAAGGGGTTAATGAAGGCTACAGATAATATCTATATTGAATGGGGTCAATGAAGGCTACAGATAAAGACTATTGCTAACACCTGTATTGAAAGGGGTTAATGAAGGCTACAGCTAAGACCTGTAATAAAAGGGGTCAATGAAGGCTACAGATAAGACCTGTATTGAAAGGGATTAATGAAGGCTACAGCTATAACCTGTACTTAAAGAGGTTAATGAAGGCTACAGCTAACGCCTCCTGCAGTGAAAGGGGTTATTGGAGGCTACAACTAAGTCCTGCTGACGAAAGGGGTTAATGAAGACTACAGTAAGACCTTTTATAGTGATACTGGTTAATGAAAGCTGCAGGAAAATTCCAAAAAGTCTCCCCTAAAATCAATAAAAGCAACACCTAAAGTCCAACAAGTTATATTCTAAAATGAATAAAATCCTCTGAAGATAAATAGAATAATATCGTCTGGCGGCAGCAAGAATAACATGTAAATACACCATAGAGCAGAAGCTGTTAAAACTAATATTGCAAAGGGAAAAACAAGTGCTAAGTTTGACGTCCATTTGATCTATCAGACACGAAGATGAAATGTGCCTGACCTTCACCTCAATGCTGACTACGCTTTATTACGTGGCATGCAGGCTAACCTTATCTTACATGCAAACGTGTTCAGTAATTATTCATCAAAACTGGGGGCTGTCCACACCTTTGCACCCTCAGTTTTAGCTTCTTCAGTACCACACGGCCTTTTACGTGTTAGTACAACTTTTTGATGGTGATGGAGAGGGACGCCTTCACGCGGCAACACAGATATAGCATGGCAACTCAGCTTCCCTGTCATACAAACGTCCTTTAGCTCCCTCAATGTCCAGTGTCCACAGAAGGGGATATCCCAACCGCCAGTAATTTGGTTGGCCAAGAAACGCCGGGAATCAAGGTTAATGCGAATTGTATAAAGTACGTGTGTGTGTGTGTGTGTGTGTGTGTGTGTGTGTGTGTGTGTGTGTGTGTGTGTGTGTGTGTGTGTGTGTGTGTGTGTGTGTGTGTGTGTGTGTGTGTGTGTGTGTGTGTGTGTGTGTGTGTGTGTGTGTGTGTGTGTGTGTGTGTCACTCTCTTACACACACACACACACACACACACACACACACACCTCAGTCTGCAACGACGTGATTAAGGCCTGGGCCAAGGAATTATTCTGCACCTACCCCTCATTCCCCCCCACCTCACTGGCTGCTGATGAAGCCTTGTTCCTGGCGGTGTTCCACCTGACTGCTCTCCTTCCACTACATTGGCTTCTGCTGATAACTCACCCACATTCTCCCCCTCAATCGGCACAAGGAGGACAGAGGAGGTGAGAAGGGAGATAATGAAGGGAGGAGGAGGAGGAGGAGGAGGTGGAAAAGAAAAGAGAGAGAGAGAGAGAGAGAGAGAGAATAGAAGCGAAGGCTGGTAAGAAATGAAGAAGGTTGGGTGAGAGATAAGAAATGAAATGACAGAAAGGGAAATTGTGATGAAGAAGAAAAATAAAGAAAATATGTTAGAAAATCAAAAGCTTGGCGAATGAGGAAGCCGGATGAATGAGAAGAAGGTTAACAAATACGTGGAAGAAAGAGTGAGAGGAGAAGCAACAGCGATGAATGTGGGACGGATGAAGGGAAGGACAGGAAGGGATGGGAGAGCAAAGAGACGTCAAGGAAGAGGGAACGGGAGGAAGAGGAAGAGGGGCATGTTGGAAGAGGAGGAAGAGGGAGGCAGGCATGTGGGACAAGGAGAGGGGAAAAAGGTATGTAGTAATGGGAAGGATGGAGGGAGGAAGAAACATGGGGAGAGAAGGGAAGGGGAGAAAAGTGGGTAGAAAGGGATGGGAGAAAGGCAAGAAAAATAAAGGCCCGTCGGGAGGCAATGAAGGGAGGGAGGGAAATACTCGAAAAGGGGCGAGAGGGAAGAATGTTGGAAGAGTAGGGAAGGAGGCATGAAGGAATGTGGGGGAGGATGGAGGCGTGGAGGGAATGTGGGAGTGAATTAAGGCACAGCTGAGTCAGTGAGAAAAAAATGAGATGAAATTTAATGAGGCAGAACCGAGGAGAGATGAAGGCGTCAAGAGATGGAGGAAGAATGTAAAGAGGAAGGTGAGAGGGTGTGAGGGGCGACAGACGATGAGGGGATGGAGGACGTAGGTGAAGGGAGGAAGGAAGTTGGACTGAAACTGAGTGGGAGAAATGGAGCGAGAGAGTGTGGAAGGAACAAGAATGTGTGTGAAGGAAGAGACAGTGAGGGATGCAAGGATGCTGAACAAACACAGGGAGAAGAAAGGTGTATGAAAACGGACGGAGAGAGAGAGAGAGAGAGAGAGAGAGAGAGAGAGAGAGAGAGAGAGAATGAAAAACCTCGCTACTTACACCGAGGTACAAGCCAGGAAGATTTTTTTCCATGGCAGATTTACGTTACAAGCCAGGTAGCCAATTTTCCTCTCTCTCTCTCTCTCTCTCTCTCTCTCTTTCTTACTTGGTTAGAGAAGCTGAAGGCAGTGTAGACTCTAAGAATTACCTGCCGCGGCTCTGAAAGGGGGAGTTGTAATTTGCTTCTCTCTCTCTCTCTCTCTCTCTCCCCTTTACACATCACTTTCCCCTCTGTTAACAAACCTCACTGTAAGATGATAATTTCCACTGATGAACCCTGTACGTTATCATTCTTTCCTCAGTTCAGTTTCTCTCATCTCTCTTATCGCTCTTCCTCTTTGCTATGAATAGACTTTTTTGTTATCGCATTCTGATTTCTTTTATTTTCTCTTCCTTTTTATAACTTTTCGTATTTGCTCTCTCTCTCTCTCTCTCTCTCTCTCAACAATTAATCATGTCTTATTTTCCTTTATCCATTGCTTTCTTTCGCATCTCAATCTGTTTCTCTCTTTCTCCTGTGCCATAGGCTGTGTGTGTGTGTGTGTGTGTGTGTGTGTGTGTGTGTGTGTGTGTGAATATATTTGAGTTCAAATGCCTTGTAGTCCTCTTACATGCCATGCACTTTCACATGTCCCCACTTTGGCGCTAATTCCCACCACCCATTTCGAATACTGAATATTAATATGAAAGGGTTGCCTTATTATGGTATGGTGTGATTATACTGGCGGGGTGATTGTTTTAACATGCTGGTGGACTATACTGTATGTAGGCCTTGAGAGGTCTCTGTTAACAAACCACATTCAAATAACCAAACTTCCATGCTCCTGCCTGGGATCAAAATCGCTTCCTTCCAGAAATCAGCCAATTTCCCTAACCACACTTCCACCATCAGGCCTGGTTAGCTGACTGGTGTGACTCGCCTTGTGGCCCAGGCTACAGTGCCATATCTCCACTGGTGTGACTCGCCTTGTGGCCCAGGCTACAGTGCCATATCTCCACTGGTGTGACTCGCCTTGTGGCCCAGGCTACAGTGCCATATCTCCACTAAAGACAACTGCACCTTCCTATGGAGTCTATGTCTGGCTGACACACCATGTGAAGCTCTAGTACAGTACTCGGGCCCTCGTCCCTCAGTCTAAACCAATGACATGAAAATCTGCTCTCTTCCCCAGACTGTAATGTTGATGTAAGGCCTCCTACAACCCCCAGGTGAGGTAATATGAGATAGTCTCACTAGCCTATTGTCAACAGAAAACGAGGATGGTGTGGCTTGAAGCTGAGATTGATAAAAACGAAGATGCAGTTGGTCCAGCGTGACTCAGGGATTTCCGCGTACCAAAATGCCTCATTTTCAGGGTCCTCTAGTGCGTCTGCTTCCACCCCAGTGACGTGTTCACCGATTATTACGATTAAAGCACAAGGCTGCTGTGCAGACAAAAACAATGAGAAACCGAAAAAAAATGTTAACAGGCAGAAGGTCGTATTCAAAATGTGTGTGTGTGTGTGTGTGTGTGTGTGTGTGTGTGTGTGTGTGTGTGTGTGTGTGTGTGTGTGTGTGTGTGTGTGTGTGTGTGTGTGTGTGTGTGTGTGTGTGTGTGTGTGTGTGTGTGTGTGTGTGTGTGTGTGTGTGTGAGAGAGAGAGAGAGAGAGAGAGAGAGAGAGAGAGAGAGACTGTAAATACAAGCTAAAACGCAGTGTACACCCTCAGCACAACCCTGCCACACACCGCAGCTCGTTCGGGACAGACAGCCTAATTAATTCCGGTGATGGTGGACCTAAGAATATGCCAACCAGAAAACAGACATTGTACCTAAAGACGATGAAATATGGAGGGTAAAGAAGGAAAATAAGTTTGGGAGGAATCAACGGACAGAAATTGGTAAAGAAATGAAGAAGGATAGGAATGCATGGAAGTGGAAAGGGAAAACAAAGAAAAGAGTAAAATTAGGTATAAGAAAAGACAAGGAATCAAGAAAGACAGCGTAGAAGAACACACATGGGATGAAGCCACACTGAGTCTCTCTTGAGATAAACAAAATCATCTGGATGCACCAACGATAAAATAGAAAAATACATTCTCGGGTAAAGAGAAGTAATTACAACCCCAGGCTCATATGAAACGTGAATCCGGTGGACTGTTGGCTTAAGCTGATCTTGTCCTGTAGTTCACCATCCTCCAGTTGGGGGCTGGGGAAGCACTTGAGGGACACATGCAAGGGTGCCAGAAGTGGGGGGTCAAAGGGGCAGTTGCCTCCTCTAAATATTTAGTGGGTGGGGCAAACGGGGATTATTGATCCCCAACTCTCCAATATCTCGTCATGAACTCATTACAGATATGCAGTACAGCATTAAAACAGTAAGTTTCCTCCCACCAAACTGGAGGTATCCCTCTTACACCTGTACCTTCGATTGTACTCTTACATATATTTTTCCTATACCCCTAAGTTTACTTCCAGATAGATAAGTTCGTAAAAGAATTTTATATATATATATATATATATATATATATATATATATATATATATATATATATATATATTAGTGTAGATAGATAGGCAGACAGCTACACTGAGCCACACCGATCGACAGATGGACAGACAGACAGACAGATCGTACAATCTGTACTGTACCCCACACTGTACTTTTGCCCATCCATCCTGGAATGCTTCAGGCGCTACTGGACGTTTGTATAACCGGGCAGTTGAGCCATCTGGTTAGATCGGTGCAACCACACGAAGGCGTCCCTCTCCAGCACTACATTCTCGGGTGGAAGGGGTTAATCGCCTTCACCAACTTCCGGTCTTTTCCGCCTCCCAGTTTTCCCATGTTGCGGTAAAAAGGTAAATGGAATATTATTTTTCCCAGGCCACATATTAATGGCTCTGAATAAAACTAGACCTAAACCCTCGCAAGCGATGTAAGAGTTCTTGAATAAATACGGAAGCTGCCGGAATGGTGTGGAATGGTGTGGAAAGGCGAATGTTTATTTTACTTATTTATTTATTTATTTAGTTATTTACAGGGTTAAGCGCGCCTGAAGCACAAATTGTGAAGGTGGACTGCATACGCACTTGATGGGTTCTGGCAGAGATGGCTGGTGTGGACTGATACTATGCAATAGAACTGGGCCACGCTCACAGCTTAAGAAGTGATGAGAGAGAGAGAGAGTGAGAGAGAGAGGAGGCTGCTCTATTAACGTGTGTGTGTGTGTGTGTGTGGGTGTGTGTGTGTGTGTGACATACGAGCACACACATGCATTTCTCACCGTAAACGCACTACGGTCATCACACATGCACACATCATCGTGCATAATTTAACTTGATACTGTTGTTGTTATTGTATCCCCAGGCTCATCTGACCGCCAACCCGGTGGAATGCAGGCTGAGCCTGCCCTTCTGCAGCCGTGCACCATCCTTCTTCCGGGGGACAGGGAGGGAACTGTGGGACGTTTGTCTAACCGGTCACGGGAGCAGCTTGGATTATTGATGCCACCACACGAAGGCGTCCCACTCCTGCACCAAAGTACCTTAATTATGATATGCACTCATCATCATCATCATCATTATCACCAAGCAATCATCATTATCACCAATCAATCATCATCATCATCTTTATCCTTTTACTGTGATGGGGTCTCCAGACAACTTATCTTCGGAAAAACTTACTGAAGTGGCGGAACTAAATAATGCATTCCCAGTAACCCCTCCGGTGCTGTAGAGGGATGCCTTCCTGTTGTGGCACTGATATACAGTAACTATGCGGCTCCATTGCCTGGTTATACAAACGTCCCTTAACTCCCTACCTATTACTCGAAAGGAGGATGGTGGATTGCAGGAGGAGGGTAACTTCAACCTGCAGTTACTGGGTCCACATTACAGATGAACCTGGGGCTACAACATTATTACAACTACTACTACTACTACTACTATTCTCTCCAATACAAGACGTCTTTCCTAAGCTGACTATAAATGTCGACAGCAGGAGGATGAAAAATAATATGTTAACATACTGAAGTTATAAATCCCATTATTATAATGGGGCAGGTAGGATCTTAAAAAACGAGAAAGAAAAATACAGAAGTTGGAGAAGAGTCATCACAGTGTCTATGGCATAATAATGACCCACACGTCTGGTCACTTACCAAGGAAACACATTTACTCCCAACAAATATAACCCTTTCTCGACAAAAATAATTATTGCCTGACAAAAATACTCCTTTCACAACACATACGTACGCATCTTACGCAACACTACCGGCGATCATCTTCACTCTACACGCACGCAGTCTCACGCAAAAAATACCCGCAATCATCCTCACTCAACACACGTAGTCTCATGCAAACAGCACCGATATTCATCTTCACTCAACACACACGCACGCAGTCTCAGGCAAACACTGCCGGTAATCCTTTTCACTCAACACACACGCAAGCAGTCTCAGGCAAACACTGCCGGTAATCCTTTTCACTCAACACACACGCAAGCAGTCTCAAGCAAACACTGCCGGTAATCGTTTTCAGTCAACACACAGGCAAGTAGTCTCACGCAAGAACTACTGGTAATCACCATCACCCAACACACACGCTCGCAACCACACGCAAAAACTACCGGTATTCATCATCATTCAACAGACGCCGCAGATTCAAGTAAAAACCACCAGCAACCTTATCACTTCTTCACTACAGAAATTCATGTGTAAATACTTAGCCTACATTCACCTCCTCATTTGGAATCTCATTAACAATGTCGCAAATGTTATTTACTACAGTTTAATTATAAATAACTCATTCACCACACACACACACACACACACACACACGCCTAACATTCACACTCCTCCACACAATCCGCAAACAAATTACGTTCAGGCGGTAAAGTGTCCGTCGCTAAGCAAATATTGTGACAGACCCAAATGACGCTGATGGGGTGGGTGAAGCAGGAACGACATGGGTGAGGGTGAAGTGGGTGATAGGGGAGGGGTGAAGCATGTGTCAGGGTGGAATATGGGTGACAGGATAGGGGAGGGGGGGGGGAAGCATGTGTCAGGGTGGAATATGGGTGACAGGATGGGGGAAGGGGGAGGAAGCATGTGTCAGGGTGGAATATAGTTGACAGGATGGGGGAGGGGGTGAAGCATGTGTCAGGGTGGAATATAGCTGACAGGATGGGGGAGGGGGTGAAGCATGTGTCAGGGTGGAATATGGGTGACAGGATGGGGGAGGGGGTGAAGCATGTGTCAGGGTGGAATATAGCTGACAGGAAATATGAGAGAAGGGCGAATAAAACCAGACATGAGTGACAAAATGAATGTGATGTGTAGAATATGGAATGATGGAATGTACGAAGATGGAACAGTCGTGAAGTGTGCAACAATGGTGGTGTTGAAAATGGGTGAGGTGTGCAACACGGCTGAGGGTGCAATATGGCTGAGTTGTGCAAAATGGGTAGGGTGCAACATGAATGAGGCGTGCAACTTGGGTGAAGTGTACTACATGGGTGAGGTGTACAACATGGGTGAGACTGCAACATGGAGAAGGTCTGTAACATGAGTGAGGTGTGCAACATGGGTGATGTTTGTAACATGGTGAGGTGTGCAATATAGATGAGATGTGCAATATGGCTAAGGTGTGTAACATGAGTAATCGTGCAACATGGGAGAGAGTGGAACAGGGTTAGGCTTGCAACGTGCTTTATAGGTGCAAAGTGGGTAAGGGTGCACCATGGGTGAAGGTGAAGCATGGACGAGGTGCACAAGTTAAATGAGGGTGAGAAGAATACGTGGTGGGTCGAGTGGTGGGTGGTGGGTGAGGGCGGAACGCGTACACCTGTGACGATGGGTTTGTAACAAACAGTGTCGGTAGTAGGAAGGTGTAAGCCACAGACTTCACATTGAAAGTTCAGTGTCGGAGAACTGAAGTGTGGAGCGGGTGGAGAGGAGTGAGTGGGATGTACTGGGATGGTGGTGGTTGGAGAGGCGGTAGGAAGTGGATTAAACATTTTGATGGACACTGTAGGCTAACTGATAAGGACATGGCTATGGTTTTAGTCAATATTTTCTCCAAGCGGAAGAAGAAAAATATGATGCTGAACAACAGTAATATCAACAATAATGTAAGCAGGATTCTGACAACAAAATTAAACATCTAAGCAACACAAAATGCAGGCAAAACCAGTCAGTCAACCTCCACAAACTGCATACAAGCTGAGTCCTGTTTTTTGTGTGTAACTTGGTGCATATTTTTATGGGTGTCTCATGTCAGCTGGGTAACAAGCGGCGCAAAACGTTATAACTGGGTTCTCCGCCAGACTTAAAAACGGGAAACTGAATGCTGGGGGCGGTGTCTCCTCGGTATTGGGCAAGGAGTAGGGTGACTGGAGAGGAAGAAGGGGAGGGAGGAAGAGGGGGAGGGAACAAGGGGGTGAGTGGAGAGATGGGTGAGGAAAGTGGAAGGAATCAGAAATCGGGTAGAGGGAGAAGATATGGAGAATAAAAAGGGCCTCCAGGTGTTTCTTTCCCCATTCAGGAACGACCCCTACTTCCATGATATACCATCCTCCCTTACATATTGATGCAACTTATCTCTCCACCTTGTTGTCGATCTCTCACCCCTTCCAACCATTTCACTAATAAACTCCCCTACTCAAACGCTCATTTTCCCTCTGCTGTTTATGGCTGATCCAACTCAGTGTTTGGGTGTATTATTACGTTGTATCCTAATATATACCAGAGTCTTATATATAGAATCTTTTTTTTTTTTTTTTTTTTTTTTTTTTTTTTTTTTTTTTCATGTGACCGACTCCGGGCATAGGCTTCACAGCCTGCTTTCAAAGCTCAGTAGTCCTCTTACGTACCGCACACCTCTTCATGTCACCACTTCGGCGCTAACACCCACCGTCCGTACTGAATACATGCTAGGGCTGTCTCATACAGGACTGGTGTATTGGTATTAGCGGGGGTATTTTTACGACATGTCGGCGGGTCTTCTGGTAAATGAGTAAAGTCTGCTTTTTTTTACTGAATTCAAATCCTTAACCTGTTCCCTGCCCCCAGCGGGATTTGAACCCGGGTCCGTTAGGACTGTAGGCCAACTCTCCACCAACTGAGCTACCGCCTCCCCTGTCCTTTACTGTCACTCAACAGGTACTTCTCGGGTAAACTATTTCTACATTATTTTCCCTTGATTAATGTCCTTTTTTATGCGTCCACTTTTCACTATTATATATTACTGCTGAAACTCATTTATTTCCATGTAACATTTCCTTCCTCCCAACACCTACACTCCTATTGCTCTGCGTCAACGCCTCTATCACATCCCTTCCTTCATGTATCCCATTAATACTTTCAAGACCATGATGTATTTTACAGTTTTTTCTTGCTGTCTCCAGATGATTTTATTCAAGTAAGGAGATATTTCTCGAACCTGAGAATTATATATATATCTTTCATTAACTATTTCACTACTAGGTAACTGTCCCATGCTGAATAAAGTCGTCTGGTGCTTAAAAGAATAAATCAGTAAGTACATCACCTGCTTCTTCTTCGATAGCCACTGCCAATTGTTAGTTGGGTTCTAAAATGAACCTTCTCCATTGTTGTCTGTCCATGACATCGCCCTCAACGAGCCCAGCGTCTCTCAAATCTCTCTGAACCACATCTCCCCACCTCATCTGTTGCCTTCCTTTTCACCTTCTTCCTTCCACGGGCCTTCCCATGCTCTCTCGTCTGGCACTCCCTCCCCTCTTCTCACCACATAACCATACCTTCTCAACCCTGCCATTCTCATCCTTCCAACTGATACACACTACACCTGCTCTCTGACTCACTTCCTCATTTCTGTACCTTTCTGAGCGATACGACCAACAACCACCAAAGCATGTTCACTTCAGTCCTTTCAAGCTCCTCATCCTTCTTCGTCCGTACCCATGGTCTCCAACCCATACTGTACATCAACCCCGGCCTTGCTGCCGTTTCACAGATAAATATTTTCAATCCCTGATATATCCCGACACTTCTTCCATCCTGCCTTGACCCTCTCACCAGCCTCCTCCTCACAACCACCTTTTTTTGTTACCATCCATCACAAGGGTTTACACTATACCATCTGTTTCATTTCCCGGCCACTACATCTCTAACCTGTGTTCCATCACCGCACTGAACAGATTATTTTAACACAGACAAGAATACAAAATGGTTAAGATTACGATACTATTCCAATAACATCCCTTATTGGGAAATTAAGATGAATTTCAAGTAAATACGTGGACTACATAACATTATCAAAATAACAGTATGAATAAAACAACACAAATACTGACTGGAAAATGTTGGTACTTACATACGAAAACCAGACACTATACACCAGGTACTGTACGACCATTTACCTGAAACAAGAGAAATTATATTTTATTAGACACTGTTATATTCATTACATATATATTGTTCGAGTAGGCTAATGGTATACTCGTATATATAGAAAGGGACATACTGAAAGAGAAGCTATTTAGAAGTTACCTGTAAAACATATTTACATGGGTAGGGGCGCTCATCTTTCATTTACTCGATGTAGAGAATCATTCACATGACTCTGAGTGAGAAATTAAATGACTTCGTAACCCAGGAAACCATGTAATACGGTGTGTTGGGCGGTAACCACATAATCAAAGAGACGCCTGTGCAAAATAATGTTCAGTAATAGAGATATGCTGATGTAGTCCTATGAGGAATGGGTATGGGTGGGATGGGCGAAGACGAGTGGTCGTAAAAGACTGGCATGGTGATGGGCGGGTGGCCTTGACCCTGTAGGCTTACGAGTATATCCAGTGATTATAGTCGTTGCAGGTCAACAAACAGTATAATCGAGGCAGTGATTGTTAGGATATTGCTTACATATGGACAGAAATGGTTGGAGTGGGTGGAGAAGAGTGGGCAGGAAGAACAGGGATGGTGGTGGGTGATGGGGCAGGCGAAGGAATGTGAAGTGTAAACTGCTAAGGTGAATGTTACTGTATGTAGGCTACTAAGGTGCAAATCATACGTGGTGTTACTGTATGTAGGCTACTAAGGTGCAAGTCATACGTGGTGTTACTGTATGTAGGCTACTAAGGTGCAAATCATACGTGGTGTTACTGTATGTAGGCTACTAAGGTGCAAATCATACGTGGTGTTACTGTATGTAGGCTACTAAGGTGCAAGTCATACGTGGTGTTACTGTATGTAGGCTACTAAGGTGCAAGTCATACGTGGTGTTACTGTATGTAGGCTACTAAGGTGCAAGTCATACGTGGTGTTACTTTATGTAGGCTACTAAGGTGCAAGTCATACGTGGTGTTACTGTATGCAGGCTACTAAGGTGCAAGCCATACGTGGTGTTACTGTATGTAGGCTACTAAGGTGAATGCCATGCGTGGGAGAGGAATACATGAGTGACATGGGTGGAAAGAATGGGTGGAGCAAATGGGACAGACTAAAATGGTGGTGGGAGATGGGGAGGGCGGGTCGAGTACACCTTGTGAAGATGGGTGATGTCGGAGGGACGACATCGGTGGTGGGGGTGTTTAGATCAGGAGCTTGGGGGGGTAGGAAGGCTGTATAAAATGGGTGTGATGGGGGATGTATAAAATGGGTGTGGAGGGTAGGGAGGCTGTATATAATGGGTGTGAGGGGAGGAGGTTGTATAAAATGGGTGTGGGGGAGAGGCTGAATAAAATGGGTGTGAGGGGGGAGGGAGGCTGTATTAAATGGGTGTGGGGGTAGGGAGGCTGTATAAAACGGGTGTGAGGGGGGAGGCTGTATAAAATGGGTGTGAGGGGGTAGTGAGGCTGTATAAAATGGGTGTGAGGGGGTAGGGAGGCTGTATAAAATGGGTGTGGGGGGAGGCTGTGTAAAATGGGTGTGGGGAGGAAGGCTGTATAAAATGGGTGTGAGGGGAGGCTGTATAAAATGGGTGTGAGGGGGGAGGGAGGCTGTATAAAATGGGTGTGGGGGGAAGGCTGTATAAAGTGGGTGTGAGGGGGGAGGCTGTGTAAAATGGGTGTGAGGGGGGAGGGAGGCTGTATAAGATGGGTGTGGGGAGGAGGCTGTATAAAATGGGTGTGAGGGGAGGCTGTATAAAATGGGTGTGGGGGGAGGGAGGCTGTATAAAATGAGTGTGGGGGTAAGGCTGTATAAAATGGGTGTGGGGGAGGCTGTATAAAATGGGTGTGAGGGGGGAGGCTGTATAAAATGGGTGTGAGGGGGGAGGCTGTGTAAAATGGGTGTGAGGGGGGAGGGAGGCTGTATAAAATGGGTGTGGGGGGGGAGGGAGGCTGTATAAAAGGAGTATAAAGGTAGGGCGGCTGTATAAAATGGGTGTGGGGGGGGATGTATAAAATGGGTGTGGAGGGTAGGGAGACTGTTTATAATGAGTGTGAGGGGGGGAGGTTGTATAAAATGGGTGTGAGGGGGGAGGCTGTGTAAAATGGGTGTGAGGGGGGAGGGAGGCTGTATAAAATGGGTGTGGGGGGGGAGGCTGTGTAAAATGGGTGTGAGGGGGGAGAGATGCTGTATAAAATGGGTATGGGGGTAGGGAGGCTGTATAAAATGGGTGTGAGGGAGGAGGAAGGCTGTATAAAATATTTGTGAGGGGCGCGGGCAATATGAGGTGTGGTGGTGGGGCAGTGCGGGGGTAAGACTGTGAAGATGGGTATTGTAATGTGACCAGAATGCGTGGGACGATAATTAATGAAAAAACAAAAACTTTTAACAACAACAAAAGCAACACACAAGACCACACTCATATACTTTGTTTCTCACGATATAGGTAAAAAGGGGTCAGGAGCCTCTGTGACGCCCGCTCTTGCCCGATACGTCAGAAAAAATGCAATATCGGATCACAACAACGTGAAACAAGGTAAAAGGTTTGGTATATCCTGTGGCTGTGGTTGAGTGGGTGGGAGGAAGGGGTTAGGCTGTATCACGGTAACACAGGCAACACAGGGTTGAACCGGACACAGTGGCCACCAAGCCACACGGAACCCGCCTACTGACCCTACCTCAGGCCAACCATACGAGTATTACGGGATACACTTGAGGCAAATGGTTCCATACGCTGATATACCGTAAACACCTCCAGGCAGACAACACCAGACCAGGGAAAATGTACACACACACACACACACACACACACCGCTCGCTGGTGCAGTGGTAACGCTCTCGCTTGCCAACTGGTGGACGGGAGTTCGCGCCTCGCTCAGGTTGCGAAAAGTTTCACTTACGAAGTGGGTGGTTACTGTCCCCCTTGAGCAAGGGGACGGGTGTGTGCGTGTGTGAAGGTCACAGCCTTGCCCTTAGATCGGACTATATGAGCTCTCAGCTCTCTTCCGGGAGGGTAAAAGCTGACGATCACGACCATCAAAGTGATCCTGACCGACCCGGTGAATTACACACACACCGCTCGCTGGTGCAGTGGTAACGTTCTCGCTTGCCAACTGGTGGACGGGAGTTCGCGCCTCGCTCAGGTTGCGAAAAGTTTCACTGACGAAGTGGGTGGTTACTGTCCCCCTTGAGCAAGGGGACGGGTGTGTGCGTGTGTGAAGGTCACAGCCTTGCCCTTAGATCGGACTATATGAGCTTTCAGCTCCCTTCCGGGAGGGTAAAAGCTGACGATCACGACCATCAAGTGATCCTGACCGACCCGGTGAATTACACACACACACACACACACATTCAAATCCTATGTTACGGCATCAAATCTGTATAATCGTGGGAGACTCCAGTAGCCCTAAAAATATCTTGAAAACTTAATCCAAACAGGTCAGTCTTGTTTGACATCCGTATTAACAACTGGTAACACAATATTCTGTTGACATAAATACGGTACACTGTGTACTGTGCACACATTATTAAAGCCAACATCAAATATCAGCATTCTATTACCTCTTCAGCTCCATGACATCATTTCGTTGTTTACTGTTTGTCCTAGGGCAATTTTATTCTTCGTCTTCATATTTTGAAGATTAGGTATACCCTACTTTTGTCTTCCAACAGTACATACTTGATCCCCCCCAAAGCAAGATCTTATCTAAGAGAATATGACAGTTACCGTACAATTAATTAACCCTTGGCCATTCAAACGAGGAAGGAGTGTTTGTTGGCAGAATAATGCATGTGACCAGTAGACTGCAGCACAGTCGAGCAAGGCAGTACTCCCAAGGTCGCTGGAAAGCTGATGACAGGGAGAGCTGGAGCTCCCGTTTCATCAGCCCTCGGGACTAGTTCCTGACCATCCCCCTTTGCTGAATTTTTTCAGTGTCTCAGTAACAGAGAGTAGGCCAGCATGTCCTCCATTACAAGTTTCTCTAACAATCAACACCAAACTACATGCACAGTACACAGTACACTTCCTTTTCCAAAATTCAAAAACATATCATGGTTACAAGACACATAGCCTCGGAGTCCGGGGGGGGGGACCATAATTGCCCCCACGATCCGCCCCTCTCCCAGTGACGACTCGAGGAGCATGGAACCACTGTCTGACTCACTTCTTCTTCATTTCTGCAACATTCGCGGCCTTTCCTCTAACTTTCACTCTGATGAGCACCACCTCTCCTCCTCTAAGCCTCACATTCTTTACCTAACTGAGATTCAGCTGCCCGAGGCAAAATGACAGCAAACCCTTTTCTGTATCCTCCTACTTTCTCTATACTCATTTCAAAGCCAAAGGAGGCTGCTGTGCATAAATATGCAACGATTATCGTGCTCTCACGTTCCTGAACTCGATTCTTCTGAATTCTCTACACTCTGGCTTTAGCTTTCCTGTCATTCTCTGACTAAATATAACTGCGCTAATTACTTATCCCCTAATTCTACTATGAAAAATTCTTTGACTATATTATTTCTATGATGGAACAAACTCTATCCATTTCTCCTGTTTCTGAAATTTCCATTCTAGGAGATTTCAATGTTCACCATCATCTTTGGCTCTCCTCTCCTTTCACTGATCCACCTGGTGAACAAGCCTACACCTTTTCTATCCTTAATGACCTAGAGCAGCTTGTACAGCACCCTATCCGTATCCCTGACCGCCTTGGAGAGAGCTCCAACATACTTGATCTCTTCCTTACAACTAATCCTCCTGCTTACACTGTTAATCTTTTCTCTCCGTTGGGCTCCTCCGATCACAACCTTATTACCTTAACCTGTCCTATCGCTCCGGTGCGGCCTGTGGACCCTCCAAAGAAACATCGTTTGTGGCACTTTGGAGCTGCAGATTGGTAGGCCCTCAGGCAGTTCTTTGATTTTCCGTGGCATGATTATTCCTTCCATGGCCGGGAGCCATCTGAGCGTGCCTTGCGCATTATGGAGGTTATTCTCTCGGGCATGGAAGCATACATTCCTTTCTCATATCCTCTGACTAATGCAAGAAAGCCTTGGTTTAATCACGCTTGTTCTAATGCTGTCCGCAACAAGAAGCAGGCCTATAAAAGGTACCAGAGCCAACCCACCTCTGAATCACATCTTTCTTATGTTTCTGCCTGGAATCGTGCTAAGTCTGTTCTTCACTCTGCTAAAAATAATTTTATCTGTACTAAATGCCCTCAACTCTCCAACTCGAATTCTTCCTGCTCCTTCTGGCACCTTGTCAAAAACCTTTCTAACAACTTCATCATCCTTCCCTCCTCTTTTCTACTCTGATGGCTCTGTAGCTATTTCTTCTACTGATAAAGCAGATCTCTTCGCTCCAACTCGAATTCTTCCTGCTCCTTCTGGCACCTTGTCAAAAACCTTTCTAACAACTTCATCATCCTTCCCTCCTCTTTTCTACTCTGATGGCTCTGTAGCTATTTCTTCTACTGATAAAGCAGATCTCTTCGCTCAGACTTTCTCCTCCGATTCCACCTTAGACAATTCCGGTGCAATTCCTCCATCACTTCTCCCTCTGACTTCCTCATGGCTGACATTAAAACTTCTTCAGCTGATGTACAGTATTTTCTGCCATCACAAGCCTCAATTCTAATAAGGCATCTGGGCCTGATGGAGTCCCTCCTGTTGTCCTCATGAACTGTGCTTCTGTGCTTACACCCTGCCTAGGTAAACTCTTTCGCCTTTGTCTGTCAACTTGTACCTTTCCTTCTTGCTGGAAGTTTGCTCTCATTCAGCCAGTCCCAAAGAAGAGTGACCATTCCCAACCCTCTAACATCCTGTATTCCAGAAGTTTTCGAGTCAATTCTTAGAGGGGAAATTTTAAAGCCTCTTTCCTATCATAACCTTCTTTCTGATCGTCAGTATGGGTTCCATCAGGGACGGTCCACTGACGATCTTCTCACCTATCTTTCAGACTCCTGTCATCCTCCTTTCGGGACTTTGGTGAAAGCTTTGCCATTGCACTTGAAATCTCAATGGCTTTCGATCGAGTCTGGCATAAATCTTAAATTTCCAAATTGCCCTCTTACGGTTTCTATCCTTCTATCTGTGCCTTCATCTATAGCTTCCATTCTGGTCGTTCTATAGCTGCTGTTGTAGACGGCCATCGTTCTTCTCCTAGGTCTATCAACAATGGTGTTCCTCAGGGCTTTGTCCTATCACCAACTCTTCTTTTTATTCCAGCAACGTCCATCTCAGCAGTTACTTCAACAAGCAAGGGATGAGATTATGGCACATCTAATGTCTGACTTGGTTCGTATCTCTGACTGGGATAAAAATAATCTGGTTGTTTTTAAAGCATCAAAGACTCAGTTCTTACACCTATCATCCCGACAAAATCTTCCACACGTGAACCCACTAATGTTTAATAATATTCATATTAATTCTGCATCATCCTTGATCATGTTTGGGGTTTCATTCACTCGGGACTTATCTTGGAAAGATCATATTTATCTCTTGTAAAATCTGCTTCCAAGCGATTGGGTGTGCTAATCCGACTCCATTCCTTCTTTACCCCTGCACAACTGTTGACTCTATACAGAGGTTTTATCCGCCCCTGTGTGGAGTACAACACTCATGTGTGGGGAGGCTCCCCACATACAGCTCTTCTCAATAGGGTGGAGTCAAAGGCTTTTCGTCTCATTAACTCTCCTCCTCTGACTGGCTCCCTTCAACATCTGTCTCTTCGCCGCAGTATTGCATCTTTATCTCTTTTCTATCGCTACTTCAACGGCCACTGTTCCTCTGAACTGTCTGCTTGTATCCCTCCACCTCTGCGACGAGTGCGTAGCACCCGTCTAGCAGCAAACTCTCATCCCTTTTCTGTTCAACTCTCAAATGCAGGAGTTAACCGTTACTCCCAGTCCTTCATTTATGCAACAGGTCAATTCTGGAACTTTCTCCCTCTGTCTGTATTTCCTGCTAGCTATGATCTCCAGTCTTTCAAACGCAGTTTGTTCAGGCATCTCGAAATGATCGGATCTTGAATTTGGCTATTTCTTGTATTTTGTTTTTCTCTTGGAAGGAAAAGTTATTGCGGGCTTGTGGCCTTTGGTTCCTTCTTCCTAGCAAAAAAAAAATGTAAATGATGGAGTAATATAGTGTCTTGTGCTTATGTGTTACAGTTTGTATATGTCATTTGTAAAACCGACAGTGTGTAAATATATGCAATCATACAAATGGACGTGTTTCCAGCATCATCATTAACTCTACTTACACCACGGCAAGAGTTATGAACTCCAGACTTGAATCAAAGGTAAAGCCAGACAAACACACTAACCTCCGAGCCACCACAGCTCCAATGAAAGTTATCTCAATATCCAGCTCCTCTAAGTCGAAGTCACTACTAAGCTGAATTAAGGATTTGATGACTGCAAAAGAAAAATAAACATCGTTCAACACAGCAAAATGTCTAAATTCCCCATTTCCTTATTGCGTTTTTTTTTTTCTCGATACATCCACATTTTTTTTTTTTTTTTTTCAGCCAATGGAATACCTCTATGTATGACAGGGTTAGAGACACTCTCCACTGAGCGTTTCAATAACATTATGTCCTTTTATTTCCTTTTATTCACAGTGTAGCCATACTTTCTTTAGGGAGGGGGGGTGTCTCGAAAGTGAAGGATTTGTAACAATATCCATTAACACAGTAACTTCTTTCTATGCTATTCTTTCTATCATCAGACAACTATTTTCAGCTTATTTAACAACTCTCGTTGTGAAGTTTTAAACTAATAAATGCAGAAGGTAAAGGAAAAATATGGTCAGACAGACAGAAAAAAAGATAGCAAGGCTGAAAAATGAAAACAAAACGTACAAATAAAACAAAGAATATAAAAGAGAATTAAGTAAAAATTCAACCATTGAATAAAGTTATTATATCCTTCCCACCCGGCTCAAAAGCTTCCAATGTAAAAACAGAACAAAGGAAGGAGGGAAAGACGGCAGGCAGGCAGGAAGGAAGGATATAAGAATGGAAAGAAAGAAAGCAGACAGACAAGCAGATTGGAAGGAGGAAAGGAAAATATGGACAAATCTGAGAGATACTTAAACAGTGAAACAGACGGATAAAGGTGAAGAAAGGGAACAAGGAAAAAACAATAAATGGAATAAAAACTAAATAAACTATATAAAAACACCTTTTCCATTTTTTAAATATTTCTTTAAACTTTCTTCGGTGACTGATAGGGAAATATGGTTTGAGGCTTTCTTGACACTGTGATTTAATGTTTCCGAATGGAGACGACAGGAGAGATGGGAAGAAAAGGGAACAGATGTGTGTGTGTGTGTGTGTGTGTGTGTGTGAGAGAGAGAGAGAGAGAGAGAGAGAGAGAGAGAGAGAGAGAGAGAAAAAAAAAAAAATTCTTCCTTTCCTCGATTCAAAATCAAAAGGCAAAATTTAACCCTTTCTGCTCAATGACGGTTTTTGTCCTCCAGTGTGGCTAGTGCCAGACGATTCTGATAGCCTTAGGAATGATTCGCCCAACTGAAGTTGTTGAAAATATCTTCCATAAGCGACATTACAGTTTATTAATAGGAAACATTTTAAAATAAACATGAAAACTGGCACCCATAAAAACTAATTAATGTAAATCATTACCTGCAGACCAACGAAACCGAAAACATTACTCTCTCTCTCTCTCTCTCTCTCCGTTTTTCTTCTGATGTTGGGCTCACCTTACAAATTTCAGTAAAACTTTCCTACACCCTTTACCTATCTTTCTACAGACGACCATATACTTATGAGTTTTAATCTTTCGACAGAGCTGTCAGTTTCAATGTTATTCCCTCTAACACAAGATGATCCAATATATTTGGAGGAACTAGCCTGCCATAGGGTCAAATCATCCATTTAATGCCCGTGGTATCACTGTGTATCGATTTACTATTTCAAACAGAGTTATTTCCTATCAAGCTATTACTTCCCATATGTATCATTTTTTACTGAGATGCTAGTTCGTGCCTCGACTTATTATTTCGTAGCTCGAGTTATAATTTCATTGTCCTCAACATTAACGTCTGAGTTACTCATACTGTGTCTCCAAATATTTCATTATTTACAAAACGCAGCTTAGTTGGTGAACACATTTAACTGATACCATCCCCACTGGCCAAGCATTAGTGTGCAGTACAAAAATGCTGCCATCCCCACTGGCCATGCATTAGTGTGCAGTACAAAAATGCTGCCATCCCCACTGGCCAACCATTAGTGTGCAGCACAAAAATGCTGCCATCCCCACTGGCCAACCATTAGTGTGCAGCACAAAAATAACAGCACCGGATGGCATCTCGTGGTCGGGCCGTCCAGCCTCTGCTTTAAGCCTTTGTGCCAGGGAAGGAAAAACATTTGGTGCTCTTTCTAAATCCTCCATTGTTACCTGCCATCAACCCACACGCACTCCTACGCATTTCTCCTTGTCAAAACAACACTGCAATATAAAAGAAATGTGAAAGTGGAACGGCATGGCACCACTGAGGAGATGATAGTGTGTGTGTGTGTGTGTGTGTGTGTGTGTGTGTGTGAGAGAGACAGGCTTTTAGATGCAGTGAAGAAATAAGTGGAGTGCTGGGGTGAGTAAAATGGTATGGAGAATCAAGAAGTGGAAGATGATGTGCAGCAGGATGGTAATGGAAAATCTGCGATTCATCATGTAAGTAAAAAAAAAAAAAAAGTGGGGTATGAAAGGAAAAAAAAAGATGTGCATGGGATAATCAGAATAAAATTATTTACGCAAGGAGGTGAAATTAATTATCAAGACCGCGCATGGAAGATGCAGGAGGCAGCAGGGAAGATGGAGGAGCGGGCAGGAAAAATTCAAGAGCTAACAAGGAGGCATTATGGATGGGAACTTGGACATGTGTGAAGGAGCAAGGAGAAATGTGTCTATAGACGGATATGGAAAATGATGGAGGAAGTATGAAGAAGACAAAGTCTAGAGAATGGAAGAGTAAAGGGTTAACTGCGAAACACTAAGGAAAATGCATGGAAGATTAGGAAAGCTGCATGAAAGAGAATGGATGGTGGAGCAAGAAAGGTAAAGGAAGGAGCAAGCAAGAATAAGGGGCGGAAACCTGGCGGACCATGAGAGGAAACACGGAAGGGTAACAGAGAGAGCCTCGAAGATTAATGCATAGCATCAACCAGAAAAAGACCATAAAAGAGTTCGGAGGTAGAATATACTAGAGTAAGGAAAATGACATTAAAAAGGCCATAAGAAAAAAGAAAATACACAGACAAAACAATGTCTGGTGGAGAAAGAAAATCAAAGATGTACTTGAATGTGTGAAAAACAGCGTCTATCTATCTATCTATAGCCCGACGCCCTAATCCCGCAAAGGGTGGCCGCAGACAAAACGCCTCCAAGTCACTCTGTCACCCACCATTTGACTCCCCTCCCCCCAACTCACCCCCCCCTCCCTCATATACCTCTCAACTCCATCCCTCCACCTCATCCTCGGTCTACCCCTCCCTCTCCCTCCCTCCATCTCACCTACATACACCCTCTTAGTCAGTCTTTCATTCTCCATTCTCTCCACATGTCCAAACCACCTCAGTGTATTTCTCCTAATCTTTTCAACCACATCCACATCTACCCCACAACGTTCCTTCACTTCTTCATTCGTCAACCTGTCCCTCCATGTCACTCCACATGCTCCTCTCAAGTAACTCATTTCCACTGCTCTCACTCTTGACTTGTTCCCCTCTTGCAAGGTCCACGCCTCGCTTCCATACGTCAGGGTAGGGATCACAATACCATCATGCAGTGCCTTCTTAACTTCCATACTCACCTCCCTATTTCTCATCACTGCTTTCAGTGTACCAACAACCTTTCTTCGCTGCTGTACCCTTTCACGTACTTCATCCCCCAAGGTTCCATCCTTACTCATCACACTACCCAAGTCCTTGAATGCACTCACATTCTCCATATCCTCATCATCCAACCTCACTGCACACTCTGTGACTTCATTCCTCTCAAACACCATAACTTTACTTTTGTTTACATTAACTTTCAGCTTCCTCCTCCTACACACTGTCCCAAATTCATTCACCAAACCTTGCAACTCCCATTCATCTTCACTCAACAATACTGTATCATCAGCAAACAGCAACACCGGAAGCTTCCAAATCTCACCCTCATTCATTAGGGCCACCCCCACATCCACTGCCCTACCTTGCACCTCCTTTACAACCCCATCCATATATATATTAAACAGCCATGGAGACATCACACACCCCTGTTTCAGTTCCACATTGAGATCAAAGAACTCACTCAGCTCACCATCCACTCGCACCGTAACCCTAGCTCCCTCGTACATACTCTTCACAGCACTCAACAATTTCCCCTCCACCCCATATATTCTTAATACCTTCCACATACCTTGCCTATCTATTCTGTCATAAGCTTTCTCCAAGTCCATGAAGGCAGCATACACTTTCCTTCCCTTCTCTAGATACTTCTCCACTAAACATCTTAGAACAAATATCTGATCTACACACCCTTTTCCCTTCCTAAATCCCCCTTGTTCTTCTCCAACTAGCTCCTCTGTTATATGCCTAACCCTATCAATGAGTATTCTACCATATATTTTACCAGTCACACTAAGAAGGCAAATACCCCTATGGTTACCACATACTTCTCTCTCCCCTTTTCCTTTGTACAGAGGAACAATTATACCTGATTTCCAGTCCTCTGGAACCCTTCCCTCTTCCCAAGCCAATCTACACAACTTCCATATCCACTCCACAACAATCTCACCCCCATACCTAAGCATTTCACCACACACTCCATCAATTCCTGGGGCCTTTCCTAGCTTAATCTTCTTCATCGCTTCCACTACTTCCGACCTACTGATCTCTTCCTCCCTCCTCTCATCTCTTCTTCTCCCAGCCATTCCCCAACCACTTATACTCACACTGCTCTCACTCTCTACATTCAACAAATCCTCAAAGTGCTCCTTCCATCTCCTCAATTTCTCTCTCTTCTCCACCAACAATCTATTATTCCTATCTTTCACTCCCCTACTATTTCCCCTTTCACACTGCCTTACTTTCTTTACCTCCTTCCAAAACAATTTCTTACTCTCCCTCCATTTCACACTCAGATTCCTCCCAAACTCTTCATCCACTTTCTTCTTACTCTCTTTCACCAGTCTCTTAACCTCCCTTCTCCTGCTCACATATACCTCTCTCTTCTCTCTCTCATCTTCTCCCCTACCTCTACTCGCCAACCATTCACCATATGCCTTCTTCTTTTGTTCCACAGCTCGTTTCACCTCATCATTCCACCATGCTGTCCCTTGCACACCCTTGCATCTCCTCCTCACTCCACAAACCGCCTCACACGCTGCGCTTATCTCTTCCGTGAATATCTTACATACGTCTTCCACCCCTTCCATCTGCTCTAGCTCATACCTTCCCAATCTTTCTTCCACTATGCTCTTATACTCTGTCCTTTTCTCACTATCTTGCAATTTCTCCACTCTTCTCACAGGAGCTGCTTCCTCCTGTCTTCCCCTTCGTCTCCTCAACCACTTTCTTTGCAGCTCTACCTTGGCCATCACTAAGTGATGGTCCGAGACTCCATTCCCCCACCCTCTCCACACCCTTGCATCGAACACTTGTCTTCTCATTCGCTCATCCACACACACGTAGTCTATCATTGCCTTTCGTTCAACAAGTTCACCATCCATCCTCCTCATTACTCTCCATGTATACCGGTGGATCATCTTATGACGAAAGTAGGTGTTGGCTATTGCCAACCCCTTACCAGAACAGATGTCCACCAAAGCACTACCATTCCCATCTACTTCAGCTGGCACACCCCACTGACCAACCACTCCATCCACTCGTACATTCCCAACTTTGCCATTCATGTCTCCAATCAACAGCACTCTCTCGCTCCTCTCAAACTTGTCCATACATGCTTCTACTCTCGCCCAAAACTCATCTTTCACTCTTGCCACTCGATCCTCTGTTGGAGCATACACACATACAATCGCCCATGCTTGTATACCTACTTTCATCCTCACCCATACAATCCTTGCACCCACTGTTCCATACTCTCTTATATTCTCCTTCCACTTCTTGCTTATCATCTGACATACTCCCTCTCTTGCCCTCTCATTCTCACTGACTCCCGCACATATACCTACATCGTATTCCCATTCTCTCATCCTTTCACCTTTCCATTTAGTTTCAGTCAATCCACATATATCCACTTTTGCATCCTCATGCACCTGGACAATCTCTCTCTCTTTCACTTCATCATTCACTCCTCTCACATTCCACGTTCTTACCCTCAGAATGTCCTTTGTCCGTTCCTTAGTCGTCAATGTATGGTCCGTCCGGGTTCGAGGCGCTTTATTTGCTTTTTTAGTTAGTTCTTTTTACGGGGTGGGGCACTAACCCACCACCAACCCTTTTAGTCGCCTCGTACGACAAGCAGGGATACTGGGGGAGTATTCTTGAAACCCCCCTACCCCCAGGGGTAGATTATAGTACAAAGAAGGAAGCTCTCTCTCTCTCTCTCGCTCTCTCTCTCTGAAGGCTTCTTTCCGATGGCGAAAACCTGCTGAAATCGGAGACACAGAGGCGAGAGGCACACCCAAGTTTTTATGCCTCCTTAACGTGGGTGGTTGAGTCCTTTCTCTTTTTTCCTCAGGACCACAACTGTGGACTAGCGGTGCCTTGAGGTGACGCCTGCATGACCTCACTCCCAAATCCCTCTCCATATCTCCACACCCGACCCTTCTCGGCATGACTCCATCCCAACCTCCTCTGCATGACTTTACTCTCACGCAGCCTGTATGATGCCACCCACATCCCCTCTGCATGACTCCATCCAAACTTTCTCAGCATGACACCACACCCAAACACGCTGCATGGCTCTGACCTCCCTACAAGATATGATCTTACCCCTCTCCTCCTGCACTGCCTCACACAACGACTTACATGTCCCAACACCACAATACTGATGTGTCATGAATACTGAATTAATAACCTGAATAAATGATTTCTCTCTAAACTTGACCCTAAAACATGAAGGGGCAAATTATTTGTTCTGCTCTGGATAACCCCTGACAGATTGTAATTAACACTGTTTTCCCTCCCGAAGTCTGAGTGTTAAAAGGCTGCTGATGACTTACGACTGACTTTTACTTTGCTCAGGCTGAAGGCAGATAATTTTAATCACCACCGGGAAATCTCTCGTCGTCCAGGGTTGATAAATGTGACAGCTGGTTAATCTAAATCAGACATGATCATACAGGTATATAGCCAACTGAAAAATAACACAACAATCTCACTTGACGTGTGATAATGAATGCTCACCTGCTGAAGTATGCTAAAAGCAGTTTAATCATTGATCAATGAGAATAATACAATTAATTACTGCTTGAATACTAACAGACCCGAAAATATTTTAAGCATACAATACTGGCCAATACTAAACCATTCGTATGATATACTGAATTCCTGTTGCCGCCTGATAATGTTATTTAACTTAGGCTTAACGAGACATTTACGACAAGGGGTCAGAAGCTCTTCATTAACCCCTTTAAGACGATGACCTTTTGATTCATTGTTGTCATCATCATACAGTACATACATATGCCACGTATACGTGGGAGACTTCTCACAGTGATAGAGAAAACTGCGGAAGCTTGTAATAATCTCAGCTGAGGGCATGTGGCCTCTCCATTTAAAAAAAAAAATTAAAAAAAAAAAAAAATCATCTCAACATATACGATACCCGCAATTTAATCCACGAAGTGAAGGAAAAACTGCGAGATCGCATGCATGCTTACATGAGAGAGAGAGAGAGAGAGAGAGAGAGAGAGACTCCACACCTCACACCACTAAACTACCGCTAATTATAGTTTTCCAACAACACCAAACTGGAGATGGCGATTGAATTACAATTTCTCTGCTGTATGTACTTGTAGATGTTGTAGAGACGTGTAGGTTATATTATTTAGGTTAGCGACGGACGATATCCTTCAACTGACGGAAATTTTCCAATAACGGAATTAAAAACAGTTCCTAGTAAACTTTCGGACGCACTGATCATGCTGTATTATTTATTCAGGCTACCATAAAGAAACTTTCCTCTAAAGTACATTACTTTATTCACAGTAGGCTCCAGTTTCTGATTTTTGTTTCCATCACAAAATGATGTTCAAGTTAGGGGAAATTTTGTCTTCTAAAGATTTTAAGCCTTTTTTGACAAGCGCTTATCTCAATCTTTCAGAAGGCAGGACCTAATTTTTTACTGAATTTTGGTTACCAAGAGTCAAGTTCACTCTGGCGAAGAAAACTTCTGCCCTCCAAGGTTAGACTCAGAGAAACCCATGCAGTCAAACTCTCTCCGATAACCTCTTTCCATGTACTGGGATGTTATTTATGGTAACACCACGCAGTTTCCTTCTGGTGGGAGAACTGCAAACAGTGAACAGTTTAATAATCCAGTCACCCCTTAAGCTCTCCAACACCACCATTACCACCACCAGGCCTGGCCTAAGCTTATACTGGCCACTACGCTGCAATTCATTAATTATTGCACTGAATCACGGTACCGTATTTTTTTTTTTTAACTTACCAGCCAAGCGGGGAGAATAAGTCACAATACCCCCCCCCCCCAAACACGCCCTCCGCGTAACATTCTACCAGCCTCCCACCCCACCCCTCGTGCCGTCGTTTCTTTACACCTTAATTGCATAATTATATTAATGTGGGCTACGTATACAAGTAAATTTTTCTATGGTCCAAAAAACTGTAAAGAGGATTAAGGGGCTTGTTGAGCGTTGTATTATATTACCACACGCCCGCCATGCCACTGGACACTACTGGGACACTGAGGACACAACTAACAACAGAGACTACTGGGAGGCATTGGACAATACTGGATAACAGACATAACCAAGATGCAATGGACTAAAATGGATAACAACAGACACAACTGGGTGGTGGTGAACAAAAATGAATAACAATGGACACAACTGAATGGTAATGAAGCAAACTTTCTAATGAAGGCTAACACTGGAAGGCATGAGATCAAACTGATTAGCACTGAACCAAAATGTATAGAACTGGGAGTCACTAGTCTGAGCTGAGTGACACTGGACATTATTTGATGGCAATGGACATAACATAATAACACAAAACAATGGCTAACTAGGCGATAATGGACAAAAACTGGGTATCAGTGAATTGGGGAAATTTTGCTGCTCAACCTCGAACTGCCTGGCCGAGCAGACCCGTCGACTACAGGTATACAACTGTCCCTATGGGGTCGTCCCATAGGTTCCCTAAACCTTGGATGTTGTGTCTGCATCTTAGTGTGGCGTGTGCTGTGCAGTGTTCTGTTAAGTGTGTTATGCTCTGTGTGTCTATTCTACAAGTGGGGCACGTGTCATCTGTGATTCCACCTAACCTAAATCTAAGCTGGTAAATGAGTAAGGCTGTATGATATCCTGCTCTAAGCCTAGCGAGGAGAACTCGATCAGCTCTGTTCAATTGGGAGTAATAATAATAATAATAATAAAAAAAAGTGAATAGCAGGGTTAACGACAAGACAGTGATAGATAATGACCCCTTGCATACACAGTGTCACAGAGGCACAGTGTTAATTGATACAGTAGTGCAGTGTATGGTACAATGACACCCATGGGACTACACTGGAAGGGTGGGGGAAGGGGAAGGGAGGCTGGAAGGAATTGACAGCCGTATTCTTAAACATTTCCTTCCCTTGTACAAGCATGGGGAGGATATCCTTAGCTGAAGTGGTATACTTTAAAATTTCTTTTCCTCCATGAGCTGCTCCAAGGAAAAGGTTTTCCTTTGAGCTATTGAAATTATTGATATCTGAAGGAATTATGTGACTCGACTCTTCAAAAATTCCTTCGCAATTTTTGTGCATTCTCTTGTAGTTCATTGTCTTATAAATATTTGAAAAGTCGACAGAAGTTTACTGTATAACTTTATTAATACAAAATACAACGATATACTATTGTTTAAGCGCTGTCTCTATCTCTTTAAGTGTTCCCATGTCGGCTGGGATGTTTAGCGAAACTTAAGCTGACCAGACGACGTACTGATGCATGGTTAATTCGCACACTACCTCCAATATTTATCCAATCGTACATGATCTGACGCTGCCACACCTACATTAAGGCCAGGGTCACATGAGCTTCTTTTGTTTGGTAATTTGCCCGGAAAAGGAAAATTTACCATCAAGGCCAATGAGTGGTTCGGCTGGTGTCTTCCAGTTGGAAAAAACAAGTGCGCATCACCATGCGAGTATATGAGGTGGACGATAAACAAGTGATTCTTATGCTTACGAATAACAGGACTGAAGCTAATGATATTCCTCCAGTGTTATTAATAACCAAAGTATTATATTTTGTTTAGTGAACATACCCGTAATGTTGGCTAGAACGGCATATATAGCTGAATACGAACCAACAGGATGGATGTGGCGGCGACCTTCCACATCTCAAATGTGTTTTCATGATCCAGCACCAGCGTGCTTTGAAGCATGAGTTTATAAATTTAACGCTCCAGCAAACCATATATCAACATGCTGGGTCTTTTTGGCTTAACAGAGCTACCAACCTGTAAATCTTCCCTTCCCATCCCTTCCGTGAAAATCTTTAAGTATACAGAGGGAAAGATACCCTTCCAAAGGAAGGAAAAATTTGGAAAAGGAATTATTTTTAAAAATATGACCATGAGAAACGAAGGGAATGAGGAAAGAACAAAACATGAAAAGAAATATGAAAGATAATCGAAAAATTAAACAACAGGAGAGAAAAATAAAAATAAAACGAGTGGGAAGAGAATGAAATGAGACGGATGGGATGGAAGGGAAAGAAAAAAAAGAAATGAGGGGGAAAGAAAGTAACGGACGGAGGGAAAGAAAGTAATGGAATAAAACAAGAAAGTAGAAAATGAGAAGGAAAGAATGTAAGGAAGGGGGGACACGGAAGAGAAGAGGAAAGAAAATGGGAGGAACTGGGGAAAAGAAAGAAAAATAAGAACTTGACTGAGAAATGAGCAAGTGGGGAAAGGAAAGAAATGGTGTGGGAGAAAATTTAAAGCAACGACAAGAAAAGGAATTAGCAGATACTGGGAAGTGAGAAAAAGAGAAAATACGGGGAGGGAACAAAATATATGGAAAGACTAGATAAAGAATGGTTTAGGACGGAGATATCAGAGGAACTTGATGGGATGGTAAGAGATAGTGATGGTGAATTATACAGAGATGGATTGGTACCAAGGAGGGAAATACGAATATCTGCATTCCTGTACAGTTTTTCATACATCTAATTGGCTTCATACCCATATTTTAAGTGACAGATGATACCAAGTTCGAATTTTGAAACTTATGATGATATGTGAATTATTTTGTGGGAGTCATCAGGCATGCTACTTCATAGATCTCCAACTTTAGTGACTTCTTTGTCTTTGTTTCCGGGTCATACTCTACCCCACCTCTCGGCAGAAAATGAGAGTTGCGACGACAACAACGACGACGACGATGACGACGATGAAAATGACCAATGGCGAGAGTAGGCTGAAGACATGGGTGTGGTTGGAGGGGCACGTTGTGGAGTATGATGCCAGAGGGAGGTGGGTACGTTAGGTACAAAGTTAACAAGCATAATGTGATTTTATTATGCTCCTGGGACACCAGGACTCTGCAGACCTGCACCTCTGGATGGAACCATGGAGCCTGACGGGGCAGATAAGCACTGCAGAGAGACATAAGTCCACCATAATCTGCTTGACCCTGTACCCAAGGGGACGTAGAGTGCGAGGATGATAAACATAATACGGTACTGAAATACTGACTACTCTGACACGAAAACAGTGATATGAGAAGGAAATGAGAGGAACACGAGGTAAAACGAAGGAGGAAAACAACTTGAAAAGGAAAGAAGGTAGATGAACGAAGGAAGGAAAATACAAACGGGCAGAACGGCGAAGAGATGGGGAGGAAAGGGAATGAGATGAATTAGGAAATTAAAGAAGCAGAAAATAAGAATTGGCAAAAGAACTTTGGAAGGAAAGGATGGGTTTGGGGAACTAGAAGAAAATCATTGACAAATAAAGGAAAGGATGGAGAGAGGTTGGAATGGAAAGGAAAAATATAAAGAGGGGAACAAAGAAAGGGGAAAGAGAGGGAAGGAATAATTCAGAATCATAACGGGAGAGGAATTAAATAGGATGACGTCGAGTATTGATGATCAAGTATACGAAGATTAATAAACATGAAGGTGGAAAAATATGGCAAGTACCTGCTCTGCTACACATTTTTCTACTCGTTTTTCATTTCACACCTTGATCGTCAATGATAGAAGCTGTCACGTACACATATCGCAGGCCTGAATGTGTATATAACTGTATGGACCATTCACTGAACAGCTGCTACACTGTTCTCCTACTTCTGTGACTTCTCTTTCTTTGTATCCGGATCAGACTTCCCCCATATACAAGGTGGAAATAAGAGGTGAGGCGACGACCACGACGACGATGATGATGCCAAACATGCCTCATGCGACCAGATGCAAGCACTGGCTATGAAGGTACAGTACATTCTACCAGCATCCATTTTTCAAAGGCAATTTCAGTTAGGTTTTTCGAACCCTTGGTTCTGCGCACATGCAAATCCTGAGGCGAACGATGGCTGCTACCAAGCCACTGTGACGATCCAGGGCTGTTATAATGTGACAAACTAGCTGACACACTGACCTGGACGTTAACGCAACAAGTTGGAGAAGACACAGACAAGTCCGTCGCGCCATAAGTTGTATTGACAAACCGCAGCATTAGCATATAATTACCCTGGTATACAGAACAGAACCCGTTGTTTTTGGCACATCTGGCATCACTGGTGCTGTCTCATTCCACTGGATCAATAATGCCATGCGGACAACTCTGCTCACTCACCATTTAGGATACGGTACTATTTAGACAGCCGTATAATCTTCCAACTGTAAATGATTTACTGCTCCTACGATTACTGAAACTAGTACAGGGTTCCAAACTACTGTTGGTGTTAATCTGGCGTGCTGTTAGATAGGTAGTACCAGGATTCTCTACAATAATTTACGATAACCGGGACCAAAGACTTCTCAAACAGCATGAGGATCGTTATGGCTGATTTCAATACATGAGTACCTAAAAGGAGTCAACTCTTATTAGCTGAATCTCTGTTACTGGTAAAGATAACCAGTATAGTTTGTAACTTCTGTCCATCATACCACAATTTATCTTATAAGGAAATTCACCCAATATTTTATACAACAATAGCGGAAATAAAACTGTTAAAATATGAGGAAGGGTGCCAGGGGGGGGGGGGAGTTTAATGTAATACAGACGGCTACATTTCTCTACCATTCTTTGGTGTCTCAGGAGCGTAACTAAAATCGTATAATCCTCGTTAACTTTGCACCAAACATACCCACCTCCCTCTGGTACTATACTTCACCACATCTCCTTCCAGCCATGTCTATGTCTTAAGCTCCTCTCGTCAGCGGGTGGAGGACAGATAAGCGAACCTGAAGATACAGACATGGGTTGAAGGAGACGTGGTGGAGAACAGAACAAGACGTGGGGACGTTGGGTCCAAAGTTAACAAGGTAGGAACGATTTCAGTACATACCTGAAACATCAAAATAACTAGAGAACTGTTGTCGTCTGTATCCACTCCGAACCCCAGTATCTTAGGTGTTTTATACTTCCTACCGCCCGACGATTACATTCACCTGTATGAAAACACCAAATGTCAATGAGTTATAGCCTATTTCACATCGTATCTTTTTCAGCACGAGGGTTTTCTTTCCCATTTTTATTTCCTGACGTGAACAAACTCTGGGGGTACCAAGAATACAATTTAAAAAAAATGTGTAGGTAGTGAAAGGATTAATATAGGCTAAATTGCTTCCTACAGTTTCAACCTGACAGAGGTCTTCCCTGGATCTGATAAAATGGTTCGGGGGAAGAAAGAATACTAAACACAAGCGCGTTGGTGGATCGAGTACCTGTGTCGTGCCGGCCAAACCATTAAAGGTACAATGGTAATGGCGTACGGCTTAGTTACCAATAAATTAATTCAGTGATCATTATATACTACTTCGTATCCATTCAAGTGGTGTGTGTGTGTGTGTGTGTGTGTGTGTGTGTGTGTGTGTGTGTGTGTGTGTGTGTGTGTGTGTGTGTGTGTGTGTGTGTGTGTGTGTGTGTGTGTGTGTGTGTGTGTGTGTGTGTGTGTGTGTGTGTGTGTGTGTGTGTGTGTGTGTGTGTGTGTGTGTGTGTGTGTGTGTGTGTGTGTGTGTGTGTGTGTGTGTGTGTTAGAGTAATCCCAGCAGCCTAAAAGTTAAAAAATTTTCTATCGTTATATCTGGTTTCCTTTAACTTCAAGCGGGCTAACATATATCCTAAAAAGAGTAAAAAAATATATATATATGCTGTTCAATTCTCTTGGTGTTATGAAATCACTTGGACAAGGACATTCTGGCTCACACTGCAGTATTTTACGTGGCTGAGGGAAATCATAGTCGTCAAAAGGTAACAAGCTCTCATGGATCGCGTGCGATTCTACACTTATTTTATGCACACTTAAACGACAGAATTTTCTTCAGCAGTTGTCTGTCTATCCATTTATCTGTCTGTCTATCTACCTATGTATATCCAGATGCCTAAAACTCGGAAGGGATGGGCACAAACAAACTGACTGACCCTATATCCTCTGTAGTCAGACTGACCTCTCTCCAGTTCATACCACCCTCACTCATTTACCTCTCCATCCTGTCCCTCCATCTCATTCTTGGTCTCCGCATCCTCCTCTCCGCCGCCTCACCCATACACACTGCCGTAATCCAAGCACATGGGTAAAAACTACGTTGGAAATGGAGTGTCCAGGATCTATTCTGTTGATGCTAATACCAAGGATTTCTTCGGACATGAGAGATACACATACAACGGTACACATACACAATGCTCACACACATTCTGTGTGTGTGTGTGTGTGTGTGTGTGCACGCGCGCGCAGAGGGGGGGATTTCCAAAAGGCAGAATGAATGAGCAGAGGGGCAAGAGAGGATAGAAAGGTAAGAGCAGTTAGAAAGGAGAAGAGGAGAGGGGACAGAAAATAAAAGGGAAGGGGGAATGGAAGCAGAATGGACGATGGGAAGCGGTGAAGGCAGGTGAAAGGATAAAGGCAGAGAGGGAGCAAAAAGAAGGTAGGAAACAAAAAATTATATACCAAGGAAAAGGACTGAAATTTTGGAGAAAGGAGGTGAAAAAGTAAGTACGGGTTGTAAAGAGGCAAAGGGAGAGGCGGGCAGGGAGCAGAAGTGCATCCACACGCATGAACGGGTAAGGGAAAGCAACCTGATCCAGCCAACCTACGGGGAAACGCTGGCGGAAGTCAACACCAACTCTTAAAACTTCGTAATTACCGCTTCAGAGTAAACTTGGTAAAAGGCATTGGCAGAGTGTAGGGGGTGAGGGGAGGTTGGCTAACTGTGGTGGTGGTGGTGGTGGTGGTGAGAGGGGGGAGGGGACCAAATGTAGTTAATAGGTGCCTCAAAGAATAGATTGAGGCTCTGTGGTTCAGCATTAGTATGTCATTTAATATAATTTTAGAGCGTAATTATGTTATGGAAAAGTGATGTCTGACCTTTAGGGACAGGATAACTAAAATTTAAGTGGAAAAGTGTAGGAAGAAATATATACTGGAAGTGCGGTGGTGTGTTATGCAACGTTTGTGGTGTGTGTCTGGTTTGCGTTTTTGTGCCAGTTGGTGGTGTGCCATCATTGGGATAAATTTTGTGTTTAGGAAAATACCAGTAGTGTGGAATATTTGGAGAAGATTGGTGGTGTGTGTTGCATGTGGAGTTGTCTGTTATGGGTTGGTGGTGTGTGTTGCATGTGGAGTTGTCTGTTCTGGGTTGGTGGTGTGTGTTGCATGTGGAGTTGTCTGTTCTGGGTTGGTGGTGTGTGTTGCATGTGGAGTTGCCTGTTCTGAGTTGGTGGAGTGTGTTGCATGTGGAGTTGCCTGTTCTGAGTTGGTGGAGTGTGTTGCATGTGGAGTTGCCTGTTCTGAGTTGGTGGAGTGTGTTGCATGTGGAGTTGCCTGTTCTGGGTTGGTGGTGTGTGTTGCATGTGGAGTTGCCTGTTCTGGGTTAGTGGTGTGTGCTGCATGTGGAGTTGCCTGTTCTGGGTTGGTGGTGTGTGTTGCATGTGGAGTTGCCTGTTCTGGGTTGGTGGTGAAGGTTGCATGTGGAGTTACCTGTCCTATGTTGGTGGTGTGGCATTATTTGGGATGGTTTTGGAGTAAGTGATGGGAGTGCTGATATGGTGGGTGGTATGGGATGCTTGTCTGGCTTGAGTTTTAGTGGCACAGTCGGTTTGTTTTTATCTGACTACGATCCGTAACCTTTGTCCGATCAGTTGACGGCCAACTGTAGCCAGACTGGACGGATGACCTGATTAGTACCCAAGGAGATTCATTCCTACCTTACTGTTAACTAGGGCTATTAGAATTTGATAAAAAGACTTAATAGTCATGTCGTGAGTGACCCAGTCCGTCAAATGAAAACACACCAATTATATTCTGTCGTATGGAATTACTTTGGACAACTTAGCTATTTGTGTTGTTGATAACAGCTTAAGGGTATAATAATTGGAGATTAATGGTGTAGGTTGCATGTGGAATGGGCAATCTGGCCTTGTGATGCTTGAGTTGGTGTGTGGGATTATTTGGAATGGTTGTAGGAAACAGTTGATGGCTGTTGGTTATGGCTGTGGAAAAATATGGAGGAAAATGACTGAAACCTACTGATATACGGTGGGGTTCGTGTGCCAGACAGATGTGTGTGTAGGTGGGTGGCTGTGGAAAAGTGTCTGGATTATTGTATGATGCCTGTGGTGTTAGATAAGATCCGGGTACTATGCGGATGTGTGTCCTGGTAGTGTGGAATAGTTGTGGGAATTACCAGTTGAAGTTTGGTGGAATTATTGAGGCAGATAGTGTGGTAGACTGGTAAGCTGAGTTGTGTGGTACTGAATGATGGTGGTTTGGCAGAGGGGCATGTAATGAACGTTCTGTGATGGCTATGTCCGACGTGGCCTTAACTGTTATACATACAATGGCACTGATCGGTAGAATGACAAGTAGATAGAAAACCTCAAATCAAAGGTGGGTGTTCTTCATTAGAAAACTAACAGTAAAAATTCTCTACACACATAACTGCGATGAGTGAGAGACAGGTAGTGTAAGTGACAAACAAACGGAAAGACAGAAAGAGACAGGCACACAGACAGATAAATAGGGATAAATGGACAATGATAATGACTGACAGATGGAAGACAGATAGACAGATAAACAGGGAGAGAGGAAGATGAGTTCAAACCTGAACCCTGTGATTCTTTCTATTCCTGTCATCCTTTCCTCCTACGGTACTCTACGTTTCTAATCCTAATCCTTCCTTCCTCCCTCTCTTCCTTCATTGCCTCCTTTTCCTCCTCCCAACCGGTATTCTCTCCCCTGCCTCCCTTCCCATCCTGTCATTTTCTGTCAATTCTTATCCTCTTTTCTTCCCCTCTGCGTACTTTTTCAGTCCCAGCTTTACCTCCCTCTCTCCCTCCTTGCCCGCCCGCTGAAATGTTAACTCTCTCTCCCTTCCTCCTTTCTCTTATTTTTCTGGTTTCCTCTCTCTCTCTCTCTCTCTCTCTCTCTCTCTCTCTTCCTTCGAAACCGCCTCTAACCCAACCCTGTCTTCCTCTCCAACCACTAATACACTCACCCACCCCTGTCCCCTTAAACTCGTTCACCATGTCCTCCCCTCCGCTCCTTCCCCCCCCCCTCTTTGACCCTTTTCCCCAACACACCTGTCCCCTGTAATTAACCTGCCGCCCCTGATACTGTTCGCTCTAATTTTGTCGCGTCGACATCTAATAAGTTCAGGCATTCACTGTTTGTATATAAAAATGTACATCATTAAACGCACTGGGCTCCAGGAGCTATATTCTGCCTAGTCGTGTGAAGCTTTATCAGTCAATTTGCTCGGATACAATTAATTACGACTTTACTGAGTAAAAGAAAATTAAAATCCACATGTTCTGACAACCATGAGACAATTATATTAATTTCAGGAAGAAGCTCTAGTAGTAAAGAGGATAGATAGACGAACCTGAAGATACAGACATGACGTGCAGGAGACGTGATGCAGAACAGTGCCAGAGGTGGGGACGTTTGGTGCAAAGTTAACAAGGTTAATACGTTTTAAGTTCGTCCCTGAAGCATAAAGGAGAAAAAAAATAGAGAACTGTTGTCGTCTTTATCCACTCCGAACCCCAGTATAATAAATGTTTTTACTTCCTACCGCCCGACGATTACATTCACCTGTATGAAAACAAATATCAATACTGTAAGTTAGTTTTCTTCATTTTCTGACATGAACATACTCTGGCAGTGCTAAGAATAACACGAAAAAAATCAAGGTAGTCAAAGGGTTAATATAAACTGCTTCCAACCCTTTCAACCTGACAGAGGTCTTCCCTGAGTTTGTTAAAATGGTTTGAGGGTAGAAAGACTACTAAAGACAAGAGGGACAATATCAGGAACATGAGGAAACGACGAGGAAAGAAGAAAGAATAATAATGCGGGAGGCAGGAGGTAATGGACAGTAAAAGGGGAAACAAAATGATGCAAAAAAAAAAGATGATAAGAGAGAAAATACGAGACAAAGGAGATAAAAGTAAAAGGTGTGTCAACGTGGAAGTGAAGAGATTCCTTTTTCTTGGTTTTACCGCATTTCGCAGGAGATAGCAAGAAAATAAAGATGACAACTAAATAAAGGAGACCGGGCAAGACAGAGGTGGTTACAGATATTCGAAATGAAGAAGAGAGAGAGGAAGAAGCATGAAAGAGAGAGACCATCAAATAAATGGAAAGAGCAGGGGGGAAATTGAGGAAGGAAAATGTGGAAGTCAAGAAGATAAGTAGAAGCGCGAGGAAGAGGAGGAATGATAAATGGGAAAAAGGGAAAAGGAGTGGGTGGAATTAAATGGGTAATGAAGGAGAGAGGAAATGATATAAAGAAAAAACGAGACAAGACGAAAGGATGATTCAAAAAGCTAATATGTAAATGGGTTGGCCAGGTAAGTTGTCTAGTAAATTTTTTGTTTCTGTATTATATTTTGCTAAGCAGTATGAAAAGAAAAAACGCGAAAAACACGAAGGAGGCAAAGGAACACAACAGGGGTTTTGCGAAGTACTATACAAGAGGTAAACAAGGAAAAAAATATGGGAACACAGAAGGCAACAGAGTTCAAAGACAGAGGGTAGTGCAGGGACTGAAAGAGTGATTCCTTATCGTGGTTAAATATTATTCCTGTGAGGCAACAAAAAGGTAATAGTAGTGGGACAAAAAAGAAAGCCAACATACGTGACGTTGTTAGAAAAAGGGAGGCATACGGCAGAAAAGAAAGAGAGGAAAAGAGTGGGGAAAGGGTAGGAAAAAGGAAAGACATGAGATAAGGGACACTCGAAAAGCTCAAAGGTGAATGAAGGGTCAAGACGAGTGATTCATTTTTCTTGGTTGTGCTATGCTTCCTGGGAGCCAGAGATAGAGATAGGAAAAGGATAACAAGGGAAGATAGAAAACAGAAGAAAATGAGATATGCAGATGTTACTTCCGTGCTTACAAAGGCTGGGTGGGGTGGGGCGAAATGACATAAAAGGAAGGGGGAAAAAAAGAAAAGCGAGGAGAATGGAGAAAGAAGGGGAGAGAAGAGAAAGACAACTTGAGATGAAGATACAGAAGAGGAAGGGGGAAAAGAGGTGAGACAGATGCTAAGAGAGGTAAAAAAAAAAAGGCAAAAAGGCAGCTGGAGGCATAAGACGAGATATTCCTCTCTGGCGTTTGTTTTATATTTCTTGTGTGGGTTTGGTGCCCTCAGGTGGCCGCCAGGTAGGGCTAACACGGATACCTGATAAGGGGGTCAGACGCGACAGGGAAGGGGATGAGGGGAGAATAAGGATAGGAAGGAGGGGAAGATGAAAGGAAGAGAAGAAAAGGTGATGGACTGAGAAGAGGGGGAGGTGGGGGGAGAAGGTGACTAGAGGGGTTAGATGAGAGGAAGAAAAGGTGAAGTTAGGGAAGCAGAGGTAGTGTGGGGTGAAGGTGAAGGAATAGAGAGAAGGGGAGATGAGGGGAAATGATGAAGGAATGGAGAGAGGAGAAATCGACGAAGGCAAGGGTGAGGAGATAAAGAGCAGAAGAGAGATGGGTTAGAGAGTGGTGCGGCTTGAGAAGGAAAGGTAGGGAGGCCGGAGAAGGGATAAGGATATTTACATCATAGATACTCGTGTATGTATTGTTGTGTCTTCACTTCAGAGGCCGTTCCTTAGCAGTTTAATACAAAGTATTAAAAAAAACTATGCACCGGTATATACAGTTAGGCTACACCTTTAGGCATAAGGGCTTTAGTACAATCCATTGTAATCTTAATTCTTCGACCTTTATGTAACACATATGCTTTGTATATAAGAAGAAGGGAGGGGGCGGGGCAAAGACTGAGGGGTGAAAGGAAAATAAAGGGGAGATGAGAGCACGAAATGAAGAAGGAATGGAGGGAGAAAAGGAGAAGGTGTCCCGAAAGAATATAATGAGAGAGAGAGAGAGAGAGAGAGAGAGAGAGAGAGAGAGAGAACATGGCTGACATTAGACATTATACAAAACTTGCGGGATGAAGGGAACACTGACAGAAGGATGCAGGATAGATGTGCGATGGTCAAATATGTAAGAGCGAATGAAGAATGAAGTGGTATTATGGAAGAGGAAGGCAGAGTGGAAGGGAGGATGTGAGGTATTACGGCTTTAGGAAGATATGAAAGAGACCGATATTGGGAGGAAGAAGGAAAAGGGAAAGGAGTTGGAGAAAAGATTAGGGACAACAAAAGTAAATGAAAACAAAAATAGGAAAAGTAATGGGTGAGGAAAGGGTGGGATGGAAAAGAACATGCGTTGAAGAACGAGAGACAAAGGGAAGGTAAAAATGGGAGAACAGGGGAGACGGATAGAGCAGAGGGAAAGAGGAGACAGTGAAGAGACGGCGGAAGAGAGGAGAAAGCAGGAGAGAAGAGAAAGGGGGAGAAATAGGGAAGGCAGAAGAGGAGGAAAAGAGAAAAAGGATGAGGAGGAGGAGGAAGGAAGCACGAAAGTGGAAAGGATAAGGGAAGAGAGAAGGGGAGAAGGAGAGCGAAGGGAAGAAGGAAAGCGAAACAGGGAAGGGAGAGGAGAGAGTAAGGTGGGATAAAAGGACGTGAGAATGGAAAACGGAGGAAGAGGGAAGGGGGCTAAGGAGAGAGGAGAGAATGAAGATAGGAGAGGAGGAAAGATAAAGTCATGAAAGATGGAAATGGGGAGACGATGTAGAGAGAGGAAAGACGAGAGGAAAAATGAAGGAGAATGCAAAGGGGAAGGGAAGCAGGGAGAGAACTGTGGGTAACTTATTGGGAGAGGGAGATAAAAATGCGGAGAGTGGGAGGGAGAGGAAGTTAAGAGAAAGGCAGATAGACAGAACGGATGCCACCTTCCAAAAAGTATGAGAAGTGGGCGAAGGGTTCATTTGTGTGTGTGTGTGTGTGTGTGTGTGTGTGTGTGTGTGTGTGTGTGTGTGTGTGTGTGTGTGTGTGTGTGTGTGTGTGTAAAAGAGTCTGCAGGATGAAATCATTACCTGCGGCAGTGGAAACTAATCTTTCAGCCAATGGTGAGACTAAGAGATCTAAAGTTAACTGCAAGATATTTATTCCGGGATCCTGTGAATGGTATACTCTTCAGCCTGGGGTGGGGCCTGCACACACGAGGCACATGGCGGCAGGTCTACATACCATACACGTCCAAACTGGCTCAATCGGTAGAGAGTTGGTCTGCCGTCCTGACGGACCCAGGTTCAAATCCCGCTGGGGCAGGGAACAGTTTAAGGATTTGAATTTCATAAATATCAGACTTTACTGATCTACCAGTAGACCCGCCGACATGTCGTAAAAATACCCCCGCTAATACCAATACACCAGTCCTGTATGAGACAGCCCTAGCATGTATTCAATATGGACGGTGGGTGTTAGCGCCGAAGTGGTGACATGTAAAGGTGTACGGTACGTAGGAGGACTACTGGGCCTTGAAAGCAGGCTGTGAAGCCTATGCCCAGAGTCGCTCACAAAAAAAAAAAAAAAAAAAAAAAAAAAACTGTATTATACGGGTCCTGAAGGCCAACTGATCCACAGAGACAAGTAACACCACTTTCTGTCAACGAAGCAGTCACTCGCTGCCACCCAGTGCTTAACGTACGGTGAAGAGCTTTTTAATGAAGCTGCAGAAATACAGCTAAAACTAGAATAACCGTGTTTATGAGTGAAAAGTCTGTGTTGTGCTCGGGGGGGAAAAAGTTAAAACTGATTTTACCATGTAATCTTTACCTCTGACCTACTGTTCTCAAAAGTGAGGTCAATCCCTTAGCTGATCCTAAACCCAAACTATCGGGTTATTTTGTTAACACACACACACACACACACACACTCACGTGTGCTCACCAAGCAAACCAATACAGCAACAACACAACTGTGCACCAGGGGTGTAAATATATGAGAGAGAGAGAGAGAGAGAGAGAGAGAGAGAGAGAGAGACTATTTCATACTTTCGCGATATAGTAAAAAAATGTGAAAGGGAAAAAAACATCATAAAGCAAGCCGGAAAAAAGTAAAGAAATATTGAAATTTGATCCAAGTCTCCCAAACTGAGGGAGCAATAACGGGCGAGAGCGATATCGTGTGGTGTGGCGTGTCACAAGTTATCGCTCAGGCTGCCAGATTCTGGAGTAAGGAAGTGAGGCACAAAGGTGTCATAATTCATGGTATGGGGAACAACAACATGAGATGTTTAGTGAGAGGGGTGGGGAGGTTTCGTTCTCTCTCTCTCTCTTTCCATCTCAGAAAATACTCGTATGTAAGCTACATAAAACTAGCTGGAGTTAGTGACAATATACAATAAGTCATTGACCTGAAGAGGTTGAAGTTAATGTCGCCCAACTAAATGGCGGTGTAATAGTGCCATAAAAAATAAAAATGCTCTACTGAGAGAGAGAGAGAGAGAGAGAGAGAGAGAGAGAGAGTGAGAGTGAGAGACAGACAGACAGACAGACAGACAGACGAGACAGACAGACAGACAGACAGACACAGACAGACGAGACAGACAGACAGACAGACAGACAGAGAAATTACTAAACCCCAAGCTTAAAGAGGTCAAATTTCAATAATTACACACACACACACACACACACAGCCATTATTATCTCAGTCAGTGGGTTCATCCTCTCACTGTCTTGCTCATCACCTTTGCCATTATCGTCCAAAGATTCCATCGTCACCACCTCACGGCCATCTCTCCCTATCTACACATTCCATTATCTTACACAATCTTCAGGCACTGCAGAGTCGTAATTTGCTTCCCTTTATCCTTTTTCACCCCTCACTTGTGCCTTTAAACGATGACACTCTCCTCTCTCTTGCGTGTTATCTAAACCTCTTATATACTCTGTCTCCCTCCTACCTCTGCACTTTGCTCTCTTATTGCACCCTTTTCAGTATTCCCACATCTATTTTTCATAACCCTTCTATATCTCTTTCCACATTCTCTCTCCCTTCACCTCGCCTCTCTATTCCTACATCAGTCACCCATCTCTACTCTCCTCAACTACGCTGTCTCCTCTACCCGCTATTTTCCTTCCATACCAACCCCTTACTCTCCTTCACACTCCCTTTCCCCTATATTCTCTCTCGCCGAATTCTCATCTTCTCCTTCCACGCCTGACTCTCCTCTCTTCTTCATTCCTCTTCTCTCCTCCCATCTCATAGTCTCTCTCGCCGAATTCTCCTCTTCTTCTTCCACGCCTCACTCGCCTCTCTTCTTCTCTGCTGTCTTGATATCATAAACTTTCTCCTTTCCTTTTCATTTTGGAGTTGGACAGTTCACAGCATAGCTAACTTTTTCTTGCCGACTTCGGCTTGAGGGACTGACGTGAACATATAAACCACAGTCATCGTCTCTTCTGCAACAAACAGCGTTGAAAAGAGAATTGTCTAAAACTAAATGTTTTTCTTTATACTCTTGTTCCTTTGTACTCCCTCTCCTCCTCCCCTTTTCATTCCTCCCTCCTTCTGGCTTTCTCTCTCTCCCCCTCCTCACACGCCCAAACGAATAATCTTTTCTCTCCCCGCCCAATCTTTTTCCCTATTCTAACGTGTCGCTCTCTACGTCCACTCCTTCCCATTCACTCTATTTTCACTTCTTATCAACTTCCAGATTCCTATTCCCCAACCCACCCACCCTCTCTCTCTCTCTCTCTCTCTCTCTCTCTCTCTCTCCCATCCACTTCCTTACTCTGCCGACCCACTCTACCCACACACTTCCCTCCCATTCCTCACTCACTGCCCACCCATTTCACACTCAGTCTTCCCACAAACTCTCCACCCAATCCACCCGCATGCTTTCCTCCTCTCCCCATCCATTCCCCAATCTTCTTTCTTCTTCCCACTCACTTTCTTACTCACTCTCTTCTCCCCGCCCACTCCATCCTCCCAAAATCAACCTAGCCCCCCCTCACCCTCATCCAAGGGCCGCCTTATGAGCTCCGCCACTGCTGTTAATGAGAAAAGATGGGAAAACTGTCCTCCAATTACTGAAGTCTTTGTTGCGCTCTTTACCCCAAGTCCTGCCTCCAAAACTTTACTGCCTCTCTCTCTGCCTGTCGTGTTTCTGTCTCTGTCGGTCTGTCTGTCTGTCTTGCTATCTGCCTGACTGTACTGTCACTATATTTTATATCTAGCTGTCTAGTACTGACTCTCAGTACTGTCACCTTACTTTATATATGGCTGTCTACCTCAGTCATGTCACTCGTCACTGTCATTTCTCTTCAATGGTTCCCTCATTCCATACGTCACTCATCTGTACCCCTCTGTCTCCTGCACCTCATCTCTCACCGTGCTGCCTCGCCTTTTCACCTCCCTGTCATGAACTGTTACCATCCTTACCAGACAATGGACTCAATTATATGAATCACGGACCAGAACGGATGCAGAAACAAGGAAAGCACAAAGACAAAGAGAACTATTAACAGTGTACCCGGTCAAATGTGTCATGCATCCAATTCACTTCTAGTTCAAGCCATTGGTATTTTCGGTTCAGGTTCACAGGTGAAATGATCCATTCATAAATAGGCTTCACAATGCCTGAGAGATGGAGTCTGGTAAGTTAAGATAGTTTTGAAGCCCTTGTTACGTACATGTATACTTCTTTATTTTATTTACGTAACTTCAACGATTAGCTTTTTACACATTCACTCCTTAATTCTAGTCATTTTCATTTTCGACATCCACGCCTCATCCTACACCTAAACATACTCATACACACACCTTTCACCATCCAAAGCATATCCATTCACTGTAACATACCATTTAAGCAAATTCTCACCGACTCTTTGAACAACCCAACTTCTTACTCGAATTGTGTTAAAAATCATATATTCTTTTCTTCTTTTTCAACACTGGAACCCACATGTACTTCTTAACACCCATTTTTTACTGCTCTCACTACCCTACCGTACGTTAATGTGGATACTAATACATCTATTAGCCTATAAGCAGTACTCTTGCAGACACTATACTCAGTCCTTTGCTCTGTACCAAGGCCTTCAAAGCACCATTCACCCTAATTTCTTAAGCAACTCCACTCCCAAATATTTTTACACTTCAAAGCACCATTCACCCTAATTTCTAAAGCAACTCCATTCCCAAATATTTTTACACTTCAAAGCACCATTCACCCTAATTTCTTAAGCAACTCCACTCCCAAATATTTTTACACTTCAAAGCACCATTCACCTTAATTTCTTAAGCAACTCCACTCCCAAATATTTTTACACTTCAAAGCACCATTCACCCTAATTTCTTAAGCAACTCCACTCCCAAATATTTTTACACTGACTTCCCTTTTGTAACAATGCATCCAGGTACTTAAAATTTTCCATCAGTTCAAGTCTTTGTTCACCAATGCATCACACCGTAAGTCACCTTATCTATAACCCTAACTTCAATACATGTCCAATCAACTTTCAGACCTCGTCACTCACTCACAAAACTTAATCAGTCCGCAAAATACCGTTCATTGTAAGCAATGCAGCAACATCTGCATGAATCACATAAGAAATAGTCCATCTCTCACTATTCGTAATCTTCATTCCCGTCATCAAAACTCCTGCTTTTCTTTCCCTTGTAACTCCGCCCATCACTAATCCTTGTTTCACTCAACTACTGGCACTGAACTGCTCACTCAAACCTCCTACCAGTCTAACGCATACTTCACTATCATTAAATAATAATAATAATAACAGTCAGGAACTATGCCTCTACATCATCCAATGCACTGTATAACATGTTTCCAAATACCTTACCGTTAATTCTGTCTTACACTTTTTCAGAATCGTAAATGGATTTTTTTTTTTTTTAGTCATAGTCACAATCTTTCTCGACAATTTGTGTTACTACTATGAAGAATGACAACTTCGGCTATCAAAATTCCAAACCTGCATTATGTCTCGTCTATAAACAGTATATAACAGCAAGGGTCTTTTTTCTGTTGTGTGTGCAACAGACCCAATTGCAAGCTTCAGTAACTATATAAATATACCAATCAATCAATCAATCATTTCCTGTAGCACCCTCGGGGATGCATAGGGCCTCGATGAACTCACACCACCACATCCTATCTTGTGCTAACTCCTCAAGATCTCCCCAACACTCATCTCCAGCTTCCCGTCTCATTGTCCTCACCCACGTCTCTTTTGGCCTTCCTCTACCTCTCCTACCAAGTGCCACCCACCCTGGTGTACCTCGTCCTATTCCCTGTCTCCTATACACATGTCCTAGCCACTTCCATCGTGAGAACCTAACATTCATCGACCGGCTGCACTCCCGTTATTTCTCTAATTCTACTATTTGGTATCCTTTCCCACCACTTAACTCCTAATATTCTTCTAAGTGCTTTGTTTTCAAACACCAAGAATTTATTTTCCATAGTCACTGTGCTGTACCAAGACTCGTGTCCATAAATTAAGATACTCCTAACCATTACCTTATAAAGTTTGATTTTTGTATGCACAGAAAAATTGTTATTATTCCAAATATTTTTAAGCATTCCCACTGCCTGATTAGCCTTCTTTAACCTTTCCTCGAATTCAAAGTTCAAAGAACCATCCTTGGCTAAATAAGTACCTAAATATTTAAACCTATCAACTTGCTTTACAACCATACCTCCAATTACACATTCCTGCGCATTTTCCATATTCATATTGATTATTTCAGTTTTTCCACAATTAATAACCAAACCCACCTTGCGACCTTCACTCACCAAACAGTCCAACACTCTCTGCATCTCTTCTGGCCCATCACAAATCAAAACTATATCATCTGCATAATCTAAATCCAAAAGTTTCCTGTTCTCTCCCCAAAGTATACCTGCACCGGTTTCTGTTCCAACGCGTTTCATAATGTAATCAATGACCAATATAAATAGTAAAGGCGATAGAACACCACCTTGAATTACTCCGGACTTGACTTCAAACGAATCACTCAGACAACCATCAACCATCACTTTACAAAATGTGTCCTCATGCATGTTCATGATGACCCTCACAAACTCTTCTGGTATTCCATAATGTCTCATGATCTTCCCCATAGTCTCTCTCGAAACACTATCAAAAGCCTTTTCAAAATCAACAAAACAAAGACTTAACGGTACTCTCATTTCATTAACTTGCTGCATCAAATGCCTAACTATAAAGATCTGATCATTGCAACCACGTCCCTTTCTAAAACCAGCCTGTTCATCCCTCAGAATACCCTCAACCACCGGCTCCAACCTATTTAACAACACTCTATTGAAAACTTTCAAAGCTATCGGTGACAAAGAGATTCCCCTCCAATTACCACATTCACTCAGGTCTCCCTTCTTCGGAACCTTAACAATTACACCATTCTTCCAAACTGATGGTAGTAACCCCGTCACCCATATCTTATTGAATAGCTTGGTCAAGATCATTATTAATCTATCCCCCTCCACTTTAAACATTTCCGGAAATAAACCATCCTCCCCTGGTGCCTTACGAGTATTATTCTTTTACTGTTTTACTGCTTTCTCCACTTCTGCAAGCCTCAACTCTCCTGTTTCTATATTTAAATCTTCCTGAGCAGACGGTATATCCTCTTCTGGTGGTATTGGTCTATTAAGAACTGTCTCAAAATGCTCTTTCCATCTATTTTTAATATCTCCATCTTTGGTCAATAAATTTCCTTCCCTGTCTCTAACTGGTATTTCCTTGCGTTTACCTGCATTACCACTCAGTTCTCTAATCGATTCATATGCTATTCTTTGACTCTGTCCATCATTTTTGTTTATTAAGATTTCAGTCTCTGCAACCTTTTCATCCACACATCTTCTTTTATCTCTCCTAGCTAACCTTCTTACTTCTGAATTCAAACTCCAGTACGCAGCTCTTGCTAATTCAATCTCTCGTTCATCAACGCATTGCATCTCACTCCTCAATTTAGCCTCACCTCTTTTTTTTATCATATCCCACGTTTCCTCTGATATCCATTTCTTTCTCCTGAATCTATGTCTCCTTCCAATCGTACATTCAGCAGTCTCATGCAAAACTCTGTTCACATCCTCCCACATCTCATCTACACTTCTCTCCCAATCTTCCAACGTTTCCAACACCAAAAACCTATTTCTGCATTCTAATCTGAATTCCTCCTTTTCTTCTCCTTCCCTTCTAAGCTTAACAATATCGTATCTACCAACACCAGATTTTTCCTTCTTCTGATTTTTAAGTTTAAACCTTATTTTTGCAATGCTGAGTTGATGGTCACTACCAATATCCGCTCCCCGTTTAAAATGAACATCTAGCAGAGAACTTCTATGCCTCCTACTGATAGCGATGTGATCAATCTGATTTTTATATTTTCCACACGGCGACACCCAAGTTGTCTTGTGTATATTACAATGCTGAAAGAGTGTGCCCCCGATGACTAAGTCATTTGCTAGACAGAAGCTTCCAAACCTCACTCCGTTTTCACTCATCCTACTACCAACTCCCATCTTACCCATACATGCCTTAAATCCCTCATTTGAACAGCCCATTACTGCATTAAAGTCTCCAACGCAGATCAAAACATCATGTCTAGGTACCCTTCCTACTCCTTCTTGCAACTTTTCATAAAATGTGTCTTTCCTTTCATCGAGTGCATCAATAGTAGGTGCATAACACACAAACAGACTGATGTTGCCATGATTTGATTTAAACCGTGCGTATAACAATCGCTCATCTATAGGATCCCACTCACATAAAGCCTTATTTGCCTTACAACCCAGCAACAATCCTACTCCCTGATAATGCATTCCATCCTGTCGGCCAGATATCAATAAACGTATACCATCCTCCAGATCCAACTTATCCACTCCAGTTAATCTAGTTTCTGTCAGAGCACAAATATCAAGTCCGTAATTTTGAAAAACCTTCACTAACTCGTCGATTTTACCGTCATGATTTAGCGTTCTCACATTCCAGTTACCAATTTTAATTGTATTTTTTGCATTAACAAAGGAATTAGACTGTAACTGAGGCAACCGTGAGATTCTTAGCATCCCCTGCCCATTTAAGGGCTGCACGGGACTGGGGGCCATTATTGTTCTTTCAGAGTCCATCAAGGTTTCTTTGGCTAACTTCCTGAACACCTCACCATTTGTGTTGCAGTCGCAGTAGGCAGCTAACTTGCCTGATTGCCCACACCCGAAAGACCCAGCTATGCTGTAGCCAGTCACGTGCCGGCATGCTTCCCAGCCATTTCACTCTCAAGGAGTTCCTCTGCCTGAGAAAGCAACCACCCCCCTGCTCCCGAGGGCTTTTGATCTGTGTAGGTAGAGGGCGATCACTCCCTCACTAGCCATATACAGTGTATATATATATATATATATATATATATAGTTACCACTAAGCATTCTACAGTCCTGGATGTACTTGCCTTTTCTACTCACCTGACTAGCAAGTTCCCATATCACTCCTTCCTGGCGTGGACCCGTACCTGCCGCGATACAAAAACAACAGTTATATTCATTATTACCTTTACAAATAATAAGAAAATCGCAAACTTCTATTTCCTTCAAGTTTGATCTTTAAATTTTTGGACCCAGACTTTAATGACACGGTAGGAAATCATCTCCGTTCATGCACAAAGGTGACTTACTCTCACACAATAATCAAAGAACTATATAGTAAATTCCTTTCCACGTAGCAGCGGACTTACATCTTAGAAGTATTACTGACTATCCTGTACCAAAATAGTTCCCCACCTATTAGACGCAAGCACTATGTTGACCCAAAACATACATATAGGAAAGAACAAAATGTTTCAAATCAACAGAGGCAGTAGAGTTGCCTGTCTGGGTGTGGGACTAAAAATCTATAAAAACAATTAACAAGTAACAAAGGCCCTCTTTCACGAAGCCTGCGTGGGAGCTAAAACCTTTGAAAACAGAAGCAGGAGAGAGACAGGCAGTTTCAGGGAACGAAAAAAAAAAAAAAAAAAAAAAAAAAAAAAAGGAGGAATTGAAAAACATTACACATGCAAGAAAAAAATTGCCCCCGTCCTACTATCGTCTTTCCTTTTTGATCGAGTGTGAGTGTGTGTGTGTGTGTGTGTGTGTGTGTGTGTGTGTGTGTGTGTGTGTGTGTGTGTGTGTGTGTGTGTGTGTGTGTGTGTGTGTGTGTGTGTGTGTGTGTGTAATAAAAGTACTGTAACTGTGAGTTAAAACCTTACAGGGGCCATGATAACCCAGTCACTCAACAACTGAAGTTATAGGAGGTGATTATAGGCATGACGGAGAGTGACGAAGGACTGACAGAAGGCCGAGGAAAAGTAAGAGGAGAGAGGGAAAGTGGAGAAAAGAGGAAATGGAGAAGAAAGAAGGAGAGAGGGATGGAGGGGAAGAGGGACAGGATATGAGAACAGTGGAGAGGGAGAGAGGGAAGGAAGGGAAAAGAATGGAGGAGGAGAAAAGAAGGAAAACAGGAAAGTATGGGTAGACGGGAGGAGAGAAAAAAGAGAAAGGAAGAATGGAAAAGGAAGTAACAGAACGGGAATAAGGAGGCCAGGAATGAAAATAAAGAAGCGAAGAAAGGTTGAAGGAAAGGCAAGAAACGATATGGGAAAGGATAGAAGAATGGCTGAGTGACGGAGGGTAAGGATGAGGGAAAAATGGGATGAAGGAGAATAGGGAAAAAGAAAAAGGAAACAGTACGAACAAAGAAACAGGAGAAGGAAACTCGGTGGACGAAAAGAGGGAGAAGGGAAAAAGTAGAGAAAGTAACAGGATGAATGAGAGAAGACCGAGAGTTGGGAAAAAAGAGGGAAGTAGGAGGAAACAAGAAAAAGAAGAAGGAACAAGAAGGAATGATGCGTAAACAGTGCAGGGGAAGACAACATAAGTGAGGAGTGGCTGAGAAGAATGAAGAAAAGAGACGGAGGAAAACTGGGAAATTTGAGACAGCCTGAGGGTAAAACGGAAGAACTAAAGATGAGGGAATATTAAGGGGAAGGAAAAGAAAAACTAAAGCACTCGTAACCAGGAGGATGGAGGGGAAAAAAGGAAAGAAAGGGAGTACGAGGCAAAGAAGGAGGCAACGATGACGGAATAAGGGAGTAAAGGGAGAAAGAGAGAAAATGTGAGGGACTTCTGTTGAACGTGGAAAAGTACGCGCCAATAGCATGGCAAAAATGGGATTGGCAAATAAGAGGAAAATTGAATAAAAGGTAGAGAAAACTGAAACGAAAGAAAAAAACAGTAAAAAAAAAACATTATTACAATGTACTGTATGAATATACACAAGTCTGTAGCGGTCGGCATGCACACGCCTGACTTGAGTGGGCAGACCTACTATCCAGGTTCATGTTTTACGGGGCCTAAGTGGCAACTGATCCGTAGAGCCGAGAAACACCACTGTCACTGGGGAAGTAAACAGCCCCCACCCAATGCTTCACGCACGGCAACAGGTATGGAAGGCTTAGGAAGTGTGGATTGGTGAGGCGAATGTGGATATTTGTGTCAGAGTGGCTGTGTTTGTGAGTAAGTGAATCGGTATATCTAGTGAAGGGAAAGAATGGTGGAGGGGATTAATGGAATTAATGATGACATACAGCAAACAGTAACTGCAGTATTGATAGTAACTGTAGTATTCTTTACACTGAGTAAATGAAGGTGTTGGTCAGCCCCTGATTTTTGACAGTCAATTTTAAAACACTTGTGAGGATAGGTAGTTAATGGACTGCATCCCACTTTACATTATGAAACCAGCAACGAAGCAGACAAGTTTCAATTACGAAGTCAAGACTTGGATATCTGTGCTTCTCCTTTACGGCCTCAGGTTTAATACTCCGGGAATACAACTTTACGATGATGTAGGAAGACTAAGTAAATTCTAGGTAGATGGGTTGAGAGGTTAATGTATCTACCTGTTGCCAGATGTTTTAATCCCCTGAGAGGCGGCCACAAACAAATCACTTCCACACTGCCATGTCCTCTGCCATTTGGCAGCCCTTCCTCCAACTAACACACCCTTCCCATTATATCTCTCCACTCCATCCTTTTATCTTACCCCTTCTTTCCCCCTCCTCCTCCACCCCTTCACCTCACTCACACACACTCTTCACTCTTTTTTTTTTTTTTTTAAATCAAGGCGAAGATGCGCTTTACAGGTTGATGATGACTGGCTGAATGCAACATGTCTGAATAACATCGTTGTATTTCAAATAATTATACACAGGTAATATGAACCGAACCTAGTAATTATCTGAAATACGACGATGTTATTCGGACATGAAGTAGCCTATGCAGTCAATCATCACCAACCTGTCAAGTGCATCTTCGCCTCGATAGAAAAAACTGAGTTAATTAGTCTAAAAAAAAAAAAAAAAAGCTCCTGTATAGACTCTCAGGAGTAAGTGGGAACGTGCCCTTGCACTGCAGTGTTAGGGAAGCCTGTATCTAACCCCACCAGTTCGAAACATTCCAAGACGAATAAAATCGCCGTGACTGAACACCAGTAGCCTAAAACGTCTTTGAAGTGAAAGGGATACAGACTGAATGGCTGATCAGGAGGCAGACATGAGCAGACAATAAAGGAAAGTAAGCAGCAAAATCTAGAATCAGTCGAAGATGGTATGGCAGAATGAAATAAACATGATACTGCATATTAAAACGAGACAGAAAACCAAAAACATTGATCAGCGACGAATATAACTGAGATGCACGAAAAAAGAGTCGGGTCACGGCGGGAATGGATAAGAGACGAATAACAATGACAACTAAAGTAGATGGAAATTGGACCCGCGATGGGAAAGTTGTTTTGAGCAGTGGATGAGAACGGCAGAAGTTATGAGTAGGGTGGTTGATATGAGAGTATAGAACACGAGGGACTCTGTATGACCTGAGAGGAAATGAGAGGTGAGGGAGGTAGAGGTGAGGGATGTGCAGGATGAAGAGGTGAGGGAGGTAGAGGTGAGGGATGTGCGGGCTGAAGAGGTGAGGAAGGAGGCAGATGTAATCAAACAGAAAGAGAAAGGAGTGAAGGAGGAAGGAATTTCAGATTACCAAAAAGAGGGGACGGAGGGAGGGAGGGAGAGGCATAGAGGAAGGGATGACGGGAGGTGGGGAAGGGGGATGAGATTATATGAGATGAGAGGAGGGGTGAGGGAGCGGGTGAGAGTGAGGTAAGGGTACGAGATAAGAGTCGGGGGTGGGGGGTGTGGGAGAGATATGCTTATCACGTGCTAGGTATTGACACTCGATACTTACGACACCTGACCCCGCTTATATTACCATACCTTCTCTCTTAAAACCAAAGAGTAGAACGTTATTAGCAGATTTATATCATTATTAATTTACTAAGCTGCTTCTGTGGAATATATGACTGTGTAAATACGTTTATATGTATATATATATATATATATATATATATATATATATATATATATATATATATATATATATATATATATATATATATATATATATTGTTTCCTCCTACTTTCTCTATACTCATTTCAGAGCCAAAGGTGGCTGTTGTGTATATGTACGCAACGATCTACCTTGCTCTCGTGTTCCTGAACTTGAGTCTTCTGAATTCTCTACACTCTGGCTTCGGCTATCCTGTCATTCTCTAACTAAATATATCTGCGCTGTTTACTTATCTCCTAATTCTACTGATTATCAAAAGTTCTTCGACTATTTTACTTCTAAGATGGAACACATTCTGTCCATTTCTCCTTTCTCTGAAAACTCCAGTCTAGGAGACTGGGAGGTATCTGTCGACCTTGGAGGGATTATATATAACTTACATTCCCGCAACTAAAAAGGTTAGATCTCATGGTATCCCTATAAGCATAACGAAGTATGATTAGCCAAACTACTTTCTCTGTCTTTTCTCTACCTCCAGACTCCCTGTGACATTAATGATTCGTAATTTTGTCAGTTTAGGACACTTTGCACGACCTTTTGATTAACGTTATTTTTGGAATATTATACCTCGTTGTCTTCTTGTACGTTGACATTTTATTTAGTCCAGATAAACAAATTGGTATAAATATCATTACAAAGTTAAAGATACAAAATAAACTGGTGAGGTAAAGACGGCGAGAATAAGGTTCCTGATTCAGAATTTCCCTTTCCTATATGCATACTTTCCCAACACAGTTTATGACACACTTCTGTCACTACCGACCACTTGAGTTCCGTTATCATACTTTACAACTCAACACTGAATGGCTTTATCACTCCTCGGTACAACTTGGGATAAAATAATACCCATACATATTTTTTCCATGACACACAGCATTGCATTCCGGCCAAGATTTTTTAAAACACATTCGAGAGTTTTGAAGTCTAGTGCGCTCAAATCACAAAATGTTTCCTCTGATTCTTATCGGCATATTTCGTAATACTCGGTTATAATAAGTCAGTTAATTTGCAGAAAAGGGGAAAGGAGAGAGAGTCGAGTTACTTAAAACCACAGCACTAAGGCAACACACACACCGTCTCTGGCAGAATCCTTTCTTCATCAGCTCGAGGATGTCATTTTTTTTTCTTTATTCTTACTATTTTCCGATGATGCTATTGACCTTTTCCCTAATACCGAGGGAGTTACATGCAGCCTTCATTAACCCCTTCACTACTACGGTGCTCTCCTAATCTGACAAAATCTGTTGACGGTAGGAAAAGTACAGTATTAATGATGTAACGCTGAAGAATATAGCATTCATGGATTTATCACTTTAGGGCGCCGTGCAACGAGCCACAGAAAAAAGAAATGGCCAGGAAGTGTCCCATATCTAAAAACTGACAAGGCAGCAGCTTGTGGGGACACAGTCTCTTTATCTTGACACTACACTATAAGGTTATTTTTGCAAGGTAAAGTGTTAAATTATTGTATTATCTATCTATTTATGTATGTATGTATGTATCTATCTATATACGTGTGTGTGTGTGTGTGTGTGTGTGTGTGTGTGTGTGTGTGTGTGTGCTTAATCAGACAGACACAGACAGAAAGATAGATACATAGATAGACAGACAGATAGATAAACAGATATAAAAAAGACATCCTGTTACTTGTTCACTGTGGACGTGATGGTGGTGGGGCAACGAGGGGTCAAGACACCCTGTGAAGATGGTTGTTGTTAATTGGCCTGCGTGGGTATGGTCATGGTTTAATTAATTTTCCCGAGGCACAAAACCAAGAACAAGCAGAACAACAACAAAAACGTCAACACGACCATTATTGTATACGTGGTGTGTCAACACAGGTAATAAGCCGTTTGGTTACCGCCACATGATTATTGATATTTTCAGCTTAGTGAAGACCTGTGGTGCCTGTAGCGACTGCAAACATTATTTACTCGTTCAGTGCCATGACATCGTTGGTTTCAATCTCACTTGGGTATTATGCGAGGTAACTACGGAACAGGCTTTGTACACTGATCAAACCCAACATAGTACATCACGGTACAGCAATGCTTCAGTTCTGAAACCGTAACACAATTTCTGATTTTACTGATATTTCCTTACAAATCCCCAAGTGACAACAGGTACTGCGGTCTCGTCCTCGCTGTCTTAATTATCTCCTAAAACTTTCGACAATAAAACCTAATCAGCCAATCTTTCCTTCATTTACTACTTAACTTCCTGGGCACTTCCTCCCCCATCAAAGTTGGTGGCAGTTTTCTCCTCGGCCACGTAACCTGCTCCTCGTCAGTATAATTTGGTGCTGGGTGGGTGTGAGGGAAGGTACTAGGGTCTTACGCCTTGCTTACCCACACACATTCACCACACTTCATTCTACTCATCTTATTGTAGCTACGCTATTTTACACATCTTGTTATAATAGTATGTGGATCTGAATTAAGACTCACCATGTTCACTGCTCATCGTGTGGTCCCACACATGCTATGGAAACACCCCGGCTAACACCATAACACGAGATCTAAATGTGATATCCCTGGTGTATAACGGTACAGATGGTGGGTATCAGTGCAGAGGTGTCCAGTGATGTGTGAGGACTGCAGAGGATCCGCCCTTTGTTGGTGTATCGTAGGTGAAGTACCGGACCACTGGAACGGGTTTGCTACCCTAAATCCAATGCATAAATTCATACACTAATCTGTGGTTGAGAAAGACAGGTCCAGGATGAGGAAAGAGTAGACAGGAGTGAATGAAAACGCTCATGGGGTGAACGGGGCGAGAATGGACGATAATGAATTAGGAAGAGAAAATTTAGAGACATGGAGGGAAACAGGGATATAGGTGTACGAGTGAGAAAAGTAAGAGATCGAGAGCAAGAGGTAATTTAATTTTCCCTCTACACAGATCAAATCTAACTCCCCCTCCCTCGCAATCGCCATCTCTCTCTCTCTCTCTCTCTCTCTCTCTCTCTCTATTTACACACTTTCAGTCCTTCTTTCAGACTGTCCAGTTTTAAGTTCACTTCTCCGCCTCTCTTCTTTACAATCATTCGTTCTATTTCTCCCCTTCACAAATCCTTTTATCTCTCATTCTCCTTTCCATCACACACTCTCATCCCTCCCTCATCTTCTCCCCTCTCTCAATCTCACTGTTTCCTTTTCTCTTTTTTTTTTCCCCCTTATTGTGACATGCACTTTCATTCACCTTTAAGTCAATCCTTTCTTTCCAACCCTCTTTCAAATTTATTCAATTACCCCTTCCTAAAACATTTTTCTTTCGTTTGCTGACTAACGTCTTTGCTCTCCTTCCCGAAATTTCTGAACTTTTCTCCATCCTCCCAACATGTTGTCCCTTATTTGTCTTTTCGCCTCCAAGATCAGTTTCACCATTCTAGTCAGACACTGAGACTCTCACAACTGACCATTTAGCTGCCAAATACCTACTCTGCACTTTATTTCGCCTAATGTCAGATGGTTTTACAATGTTCAAGAGAAAGGTATTCGACACTAAAAATGTTAAGAAACTATCAAGATTAATGTTTTGGTTTAACATAAAAAACTTCAAGTTGTATTCCAGCTTACGACGGAGGACTGAAAATCGCCTCAGTCGAAAAGTTAATATACTTCTCTTCATTATTATATTACCTCTTTCGTGTTCTCCACGGAAAGGCCAATTAAAAAAAAAATTTCTAGTACTAACTCTCACAAGTAATTATAAGTTTTCCTACTTATCTTTCTTCGCTTTTTCGTCCCTCTCCAACTTTTCCTTTCCTTTTCGTCGTCTCTCGAACAAGGACACTAACTTCTAATTTTCTCCTCCCCTCCCCCCACACAAATCCCTATCGTCTTTCTCTCTCTTACGTATCTACCTTGTATTTTCTTCTCGACTACTCCTCTACCTTTCATCCTTTTTTCCAACTGACTCCTTCTCCTCCCCTGCAAGGACATAAACTTCTATCCCTCTGTCTCTTCCACAACACATTTCCTTAATCCTCTTTTCCTCTCACAAGTAATACATGTTAACCTTTATTCCCAGCTTAGCAATACGTTATTCCTTCCTGCCAAATTCTTCTATTTCGTCTTCTCCCTGGCAAGGACACAAACTGTTATCGCTCTGTTCCTTTACAAGACATTTGCCTTTAACTCTCTCTCTCTCTCGCTCTCTCTCTCTCTCGCTCTCTCTCTCTCTCGCTCTCTCTCTCTCTCTCTCTCTCTCTCTCTCTCCCAAGCATTTTTCTTTAGTGCGCTTGGCATTTTCCAGCACACGTGCTGCAATCTTGTGGCTTGACATACTGGGTCTTTTTAAGAGGCTTTAAATATTTCGCAGCACCTCTTTCTTAGCTATTTAGTCTTCACATTACGCCTCAGTATCTTCCGTACATTGCTGATGCAAAACTATGTTGATATTAAAACGAAAGCAATATCATACAATGTTAATGTCTCATACGCAAAACAAATCTGTAATAATGTGGTGGTATGAAGTCAGCTAGGCTATGTCACTCAGAATACAGCTGTCTCATTCATCCCGGCCCCAACCAACTCCATTTCATCCATCCCAAGAGCACTACATATCGCCTCTCCACCACAAACCTTCATCACTGCTACACTTTCTCCCACCATCCCCAGTATAATTCTCTCTCTCTCTCTCTCTCTCTCTCTCTCTCTCTCTCTCTCTCTCTCTCTCTCTCACATCAGTCCCACCTCCTCCCACAGCGATGTAATGCACAGTAATGGGGTGGAGTAGGGATGCGCTAACAATCACCAGAACCACCGCATTAAGCCTACGCTAAACTTAATACATTGTACTGCACTCCATTCCACTCCACTCTCCGTCCCTCGCCAGACCACACCACAACACCCACGCCACCACACCACGTAACACCACACCACGCCATGCCACACAAAACACCACACCACACCACCCCACCCCACACCGCCCCACATCACGCCACACCACACCACCAGCCCACCATCCAACAACCACAACACGCCACGCCACACTACACCACACCACGCCACACACAACACCATACCGCACATTACACCACGCCACGTCACACCACGTCACACTACACCACACCACGCGATAATTATGCCAGATGGGTCAATTTTCTGGCTGCGCCGAGGGAGGTGAAATTACAGTATGATGCAGCAGCCGATAGACCCCCTCCCTCAGCTGCTGCCACCACTGACACTATCTGTCTATCTATTGCCAGACGCCTCAATCCCGTTTGGGGTGGCCACAAACAAATCGCCTCCAAGTCGCCCTGTCCCCCGCCATTTCACTGCCCTGCTTCCAACTCACACACCCCTCTCTCATATACCTCTCCACCCCATCCCTCCATCTCATCCTCGGCCTCCCCCTCCCTCTTCCCCCCTCCACCTCACTCACATACACTCTCTTCGTCAGTCTCTCACCCTCCATCCTCTCCACATGGCCAAACCACCTCAGTGTGTTCCTCATAACGCTTCCTATCACATCCACATCCACACCACAACGCTCCTTTATATCTTCATTCGTCAGCCTGTCTCTCCATGTGACTCCACAGGCTCCTCTTAAATAACTCATTTCCACTGCTCTCACTCTTGACTTGTGGCCTTCCACTGACACCACTACCTTTGATTATGCCACCACTACGTCCGCAATCCTGCCAACATCATCAGTTATGCTACACGACGTCCACAATCCTGCCAACAACATCCTCAGTTCTGCGAACACTATGTCCTCAATCCTACCAACACTCATTTCTGCCAACACTACGGCCTTAATCCTGCCAACACCCTCAGTTCTACCACCCCTACGTCCTTATTCCTGCCAACATTCTCAATTCTGCCACCAACGCCCCCTCAGTCCTGCCAACACTGCCACTACTGCTATCAGGCTTGTCACATCACCGTTATCAGTCCTCTGTTATTATCATCATCGTTGTTAGTTCTGCCACTACCATAATCAGTTATGTCACCATCACCCTCAGTTCTGCCACCACTGACACCTTTATCACCACCACCACCACCACCACCACCCCCCTCAGTTCTGCCACCACTGACACCACCCCGTTACACCTGCCACCATCACCCTCAATCCTGCCACAACTGACACCATCGCCTTCACACCTGCCACAACCACCCTGAGTCCTACCACCAATGACAAAATCTTTCTCAAATCTACTACCACCAACTACCTTCAATCCTGCCAACACTAACACAATCATCCTCAAATCTGCCACCACAAAACACCTTCGGTCCTGCCAACACTAACACAATCACCCTCAAATCTGCCACCACCAAACACCTTCACTCCTGCCAACAGTGACACAATCACCCTCAAATATGCCACCACCAAACACTTCCAGTCCTGCCAACATCGCATATTTACATAAGAGAAATACGTGTACACTCGGGGGAAAAAAGCGACACTTCCTCGGCGAACACTTAGTTCACTCTTTTAACTTGGCCCAGAGTGTCATCCTTTTGCAGCTTACCTCAAGTAGCTCTGTCTCATAAAAAGGCAATTCGGTGACTCCACATCCTTTCTGTAGCACTGCTTGGTAACCAGCATCATATTTTCGCGTTGATCAATTGTTCTAATTCAGCATTCAAGATGGAGTGACGGCAATTATTGGCCAACGTAGCGCGGAGTGTATAGTGGAGTTATCCTGACCACTGACAACCCTTGGAGGAGTTTATGTTGCCACTTTATATCACCATAAAGATGGGGCTGGTTCAGTTTACGAGTTCTGCACTGCCAAGGTAATCAGATTTAGGTCAACAGTATGTGGTGGCGTAAAGTTTCATATGCCATAAATAAACAAAATTAAGGTATTGTAATAAATGAATGTAATAAATCAATGCATATTAAATACATGGTAATTTTGCAACCAGTCACAGTCACCTCTGTGTCCGTCACAAATATTAGCCATGCTAATTTTTACCTGATGCAATAAGAATGGTATTAGGCCCTACACTGAAAATCCTTTACCTTGATATGCAGGACTAAACATCAATCATGGCCAGAAAGTGATTTACCTTAATATTTTTTATGTATACTGATACAGCGGGTGAATAAACCGCCACAAGCTCAAAGGCCAAGTTATAGGGATTAGCTCCGAAGCTAAGCACCAAAATGCATCAGCCATTTATCTCTACCTCTCAACATTAAAAATCATCAGATAAATACATAATTTACCAGACTCAGTGGATGCATCAGCCACTCAGCTTTCTTAAGCCAGAAGTCCTTTTACAGTATCGGTATAAAGAAATTGGGGGGAGGCTGGCTTTATGAGGTGAGTATATCCAACAGAGATGACATGTATTATCCAGACAGTCACAGTGAACTACATACAGTCCGTAAACAATACACCAGCAAGTAACTAGACGCATGATATGGAAGAACGGGAGGCAAATACGATGCCATCAGGCCACCATGGCACCTTTTGCTTATATAATGGTGTTGTTATCGTACCAGGTTTACAAAATGACCAGCTTAGTTGACTAATTATGGCAAGACCCTGTATGTGTGTCAGTAACCACCCAGCAACGACCACACACACACACACACACACACACACACACACACACACACACACACACACACACACACACAATGGCAAGACCCTGCATGGATGTCAGTAACCACCCAGCAACGACCACACACACACACACACACACACACACACACACACACACACACACACACACACACAATGGCAAGACCCTTCATGTATGTCAGTACCCACACAGCAACGACCCCTTACTACATACTACAAACACCCCCTCCCCCCCCTCTCTCTCTCTCTCTCTCTCATGCTAGAAACTTTTTTATATGGCTGGTAAGAGTTGAAGACGTAAAACAAATATTAAAAAGGACTTGATCCACACGCTTACTGAAAAATACTAACATAATTTTAAAAAATTCTATATTGAACAAGCTCAATTGATATTTACACGAGGTTACCCCTGGGTTAAGTGAACAGGAACACCATCCACGTATTCCCTGCACGTTATGAAACCAATCAAAAGGTGAGAAAGGCGGTGAACTGACACTTCCTTCTACTAGTGTAAGACAGTGTTGACCTACGCCTTCCAGTACAAGCATCCTCGTACCTCCCATAGCACAGGAAGAGTGGCAGGAATGGAAGGCGTAGTTATGGCTTCACATCTCTTGATTCACATTCCTAGAGATCTGCAGACACAACTTTAGTCTTTCCATCTTATGTGAGTATAAGACACTGGGTGTGATTGCTGACGTTGGTAATGATGACAATGCCATGCTGTTGATGTTGTTGAAAATACTGACAGTGAATATAATATTTTGACGATGAAGACTATGAATAATAGACTAAATAAAAAGAAGAAGGAGCACCAAAGAGCTCAGTATTCTCGTCCACCCACTGATCTAAGGGCCGAACATATGACTCTGCCCTGTGACCTTGACCTTCGACTAAATGCTCTCAAACTCGAATTACCTCATTCTTGCCTGACCCTTAACACTTCTACCAAGACTGGTCCAAATCGGGTCAACGCTGTTCCAGTTGACCTTTCCCAGTGACACTGATTTTTGACTGCCCTGGACCTGACGTTTCACTGTTTTCAAAATCGAAACCCTTTGTCTTTGACTTATCCTGAACCGTACGACATATTATTAGTCTAAATAAAAAAAACTATTAAAGCTGACCATGTCATGTGCCCCTGACCCTTGACCTACGTCATTTATTCCTTATATAAACGAGATGGGTTTAGCAACTTCCGTAACCCACCCAGGTTCATAATTATATTCCTTATATAAACAAGACGGGTTCAGCACCTGTCCTAACCCACCCAGGTTCATATATTCCTTATATAAATAAGATGAGTTCAGCACCTGTCCTAACCCACCCAGGTTCATATATTCCTTATATAAATAAGATGGGTTCAGCACCTGTCCTAACCCACCCAGGTTCATAATTATATTCCTTATATAAACAAGACGGGTTCAGCACCTGTCCTAACCTATCCAGGTTCATATATTCCTTATATAAACAAGATGGGTTCAGCACCTGCCCTAACCCACCCAGGTCCAGCACCGACCCAAAATGCAAGAGTTAACCGTTACTCCCAGTCCTTCATTTATGCAACAGGTCAACTCTGGAACTGTCTCCCTCTGTCTGTATTTCCTGCTTCCTATGATCTCCAGTCTTTCAAACGCCGTGTGTCCATGCATCTCGAAACGATCGCATCTTCAATCTGGCTCTCTCTTGTATTTTGTTTTTCTGTTGGAGGGAACAGTTATTGCAGGCTCGTGGCCTTTGGTTCCTTCTTCCTCACATTAAAAAAAAAAAAAAAAAAAAAAAAACAGCGTCCAAAGGGTGGCGGGTGAGTGAGGATGTTAAGGATTCTGAGGCGGTGCCCACGTGCCAGCCTCAGCACATGTCTTGGTAAACGCGCTGACTCCTTCCACTATGTCAGTTTCAAACTGCAATTCCGCCTCGCAGTCATCGAGAGGAGGCCATTTCACAGGAGATACATGACCAGCAATAAATGACATACTTTGCACTGCAAGACACCCCTACTGCGAGGCAGCCTGGTTGGGGCTGAACGGAGTATTGCAAGACCATATTGAGCCATCAACGAGGTAATACCACACATGACTCTATTACCTCAACACTTGCATTATATTCCATACCATCACTGCCTCACACTCATTATATAAATCACTCCACATCTCACACTCGCAGGCAAGTAGCAACTTCCATACCATATCACCATCACTGCTCCACACAGGGAGTCACGTCACACTCTAGGGCAAGTGGTAACGCCTGGTGATTCACCAGTGAACTGCAACGCCTGGTGAGTCACCAGTGAACTGCTGATCTCATGCTTGAATGATCAAGAACCAACTACCTCACCGACATTAATATCAAATATATTTTCCGTGTTGATATGGCCTACCTTTACGTCATCAACTCCGCCACTACCATGACGTTCTTTTTCACTTTAATCTCATTGATACCAGACGATTTCAATCAGCTTAGTAAAGTATTCTAGAAGTGAAAGCGTTAATGATGACATTGTCCAAAATATCCAGTTTAAAAATCTATCCCAAGATGAATGTAATCGTCCAGGTAAGAAAGAATAAAACAAAAATAACGCCAACGCTGTACATGAATAAACGTTTATGTAGGGAAATTTGGTGTGCCGTGTCTAACACCCTCACAACCACACGTCCGATTTGACGCATTATCTACGACTCTAACAACTCTGATGGCAGCTACTGTATCTACGACTCTAACAACTCTGATGGCAGCTACTGACATACAGACACCCATGTTAACTGGCCATCCCACCGTGGGCCCATTAACACACGTAATCACTGTTCAATTAGCCAACACCATCATTTCCATAAACCTGTTATGTATGAGTAATATCCCCACCCTGCCATAAACCACCACATAACCACCTCAGCCACAGCTTCGATATAAACACATCACATCTTCCCTCGCCTCACTAACCACTTCAGTCCGAGGTCGTCTTTTTGGAGTTTCTTCTAACTGCAACCGCATTATTTTATCCTACATAAGACGGCATGGTATTAGTGAAGGTATTAATGAAGGTAATATCCAACTCCACCAGTTCAAGGAAAGATCCTTAGTGGTTCAAGGGTTAGCTAATGAAGGTTAAGGAAAGATCTTTAGTGGTTCAAGGGTTAGCTAATGGAGTCTATAACCTCACCAGTTCAAGGAAAGATCTTTAGTGGTTCAAGGGTTAGCTAATGGAGTCTATAACCTCACCAGTTCAAGGAAAGATCTTTAGTGGTTCAAGGGTTAGCTAATGGAGTCTATAACCTAACCAGTTCAAGGAAAGATCTTTAGTGGTTCAAGGGTTAGCTAATGGAGTCTATAACCTCACCAGTTCAAGGAAAGATCTTTAGTGGTTCAAGGGTTAGCTAATGGAGTCTATAACCTCACCAGTTCGGAAAATCTCACTTAAACAGAATATAATCGTGTAGATAAAGCCAGAATAAATAATAACAGATCCTCGTGGTGAAGGGTTTAACACCACCAGGTAACCACCTCCATGACGGCTTTGATCTACACAACCCCTCCCGTTAAACTGATAATCCGATTATCATTAGTATTTACAGCGGCTCCATAATACAACTAACCACAACATACCATCCCTAAAACTAATAGGGCTAAATGGATACCACTTATCCCGTGTGTGTGTGTGTGTGTGTGTGTGTGTGTGTGTGTGTAGATCGATACTGATAGATAGTTATAGATATAACAGATAGAGACAGATATAGACAGATAAACTGAAAGATACGTCCTGGGAGTGCAAGGTTTAAGCCTCTGCAAGTTACGCGTAAAGCCCCACAACTGCACACTTCCAATCGTGAACCAATCTGGC
>NC_137037.1:6486359-6523859 GCF_032717465.1 Coenobita brevimanus | reverse complement strand
CCACCACTACCATCACAACAACCACCACTACCATCACAACAACAACCACCACCACTACCATCACAACCACCACCACCACCACCACTACCATCACAACCACCACCACCACCACCACTACCATCACCACCACCACTACCATCACAACCACCACCACCACTACCATCACAACCACCACCACTACCATCACAACCACCACCACCACCACAACAACCACCACCACTACCACCACAACAACAACCACCACCACTACCATCACAACCACCACCACCACTACCATCACAACCACCACCACCACCACCACTACCACCACAACCACCACCACTACCACCACAACCACCACCACTACCACCACAACAACCACCACCAATACCATCACAAAAATCACCACCCCACTGCCATCACAACAACCACCACCACTACTATCATCACAGCAACCACCACCACTACTACCATCACAACAACCACCACCACTACCATCACAACAACCACCACCACTACCATCACAACAACCACCACCACCACCACTACCATCACAACATCCACCACCACTACCATCACAACCACCACCACCACCACCACCATCACAACCACCACCACCACCACTACCATCACAACAACCACCACCACCACCACCATCACAACAACCACCACCACCACTACCATCACAACAACCACCACCACCACAACCATCACAACAACACAACCACCACTACCATCACAACAACCACCACCACCACCACTTCCATCACAACATCCACCACCACTACCATCACAACAACCACCACTACCATAACAACCACAACCACCACTATCATCGCAACAACCACCACCACCACAACAACCACCACCACTACCATCACAACACCACCACCACCACACAACAACCACCACCACTACCATCACAACATCCACCACCATCACAACACCACCACCATCACAACACACCACCACCACTACCATCACAACACCACCACCACTACCATCACAACACACCACCACCACTACCATCACAACACACCACCACCACTACCATCACAACACACCACCACCACCACCATCACAACACACCACCACCACCACCATCACAACACCACCACCACCACTACCATCACAACAACCTCCACCACCACTACCATCACAACAACCACCACCACCACTACCATCACAACACCACCACCACCATCATCACAACACCACCACCACCACCACCATCATCACAACACCACCACCACCACCACCATCACAACACACCACCACCACTACCATTACAACACCACCACCATCACTACCATCACAACACCACCACCACCACTACCAACACAACACCACCACCACCACTACCATCACAACCACCACCACCACCACTACCATCACAACAACCACCACTACCATCACAATAACCACCACCACTACCACCACAAAACCACCACCACCACCACTACCATCACAACAACCACCACTACCATCACAATAACCACCACCACTACCACCACAAAACCACCACCACCACCACTACCATCACAACAGGAGACTGACAACCATTTCCTCGAGATATCTGACTCTCTCCTCCCTCATTACTCTGTATTTTTCCTCCTCCTCCTCTGTTTTTCTCTCTCCCTTCAGCTTTTTTCCCTCGTTTACTTTACCTCTCTCTCTCTCTCTCTCTCTCTCTCTCTCTCTCCTTAGCTTGTCGGCCTGGTACTGAGAGTCACACAGCAAGATGTATTGTGGGATCAGTCAGGGCGGTGGGTGGGGAGGGATTGCCGCCCCCACAAAAAAGTAAAAAAAATCCAATATGCACCAAACACTGCTGGAACACGCCACGGTAGCGTAACCAATCCTACACCTGCACTACTCTTTCTCACGCCTCGTAAAGAAGGGGCCAGGCAGGGTGTGAGAGAAAGGCAGGGTGAGGCGTGTAGGGTGAAGCAGAGACAAAATGAAGAAGATTGGTAGGGTGAGGGAGAGATGTTGAGTGGGGAAGTGGGGTATGTGAGGAAGTGAGAAAGGATAAGGAAGAGGTAGGGTGAGTCAGACAGGGTAGGAAAGAGGAGGAGACAAGCACGGTGAGGCAGAGTAACAGGCAGGCTGTGTAGGGTATTCTGAGGTAGGTAGGGTGAGAAAGAAAGTAGGCAGAGTGAGGCAGGATATAAGAAGGGTGAAGTATTGATGATGCAGGTAGGATAAGGTAGTAAAAAATGCAATTAGGATGAGGTATTGTAAGAGGTAGGTGGGATGAGGTGTTGTAGGAGGTAGCTAAAGTGGAGCATTGTAGGAGAAATGTTGGGTGAAGTAGAGTACGAGGCAGGATGAGGCTGGGTAGGAGGAAGGCAAGGAGCGGCAAAGTAGGAGGCTGCCACGGTGTGACAGGGTAGAGGAAGAGTATCTGGCTGGATGAGGCAAGGTGGGAGACAGGGTAGGAACTGTGAGAGGCGAGGAGACAGGGTGAGGTGAATGGCAAGGTGATGCTTAGGTAAAATGGGGAAGCTAGCACAGTTAAGCAGGGTGTAGGATGGAGGGTGCGGCAGAGAGAAGTGGTGAGGTAACTAGGATGGAAGTAAAGCAGGGATAGGCAAGAAGAGGCCAACAGCGATAAGAAGAGAGAGGCAGGGTGGTAACTAGGATACCTGGGACGCTGGGTTAGGGAGAGAGTCAAGGAGAAAGAAGGAAGGGAGTCAAGAAGGAGAAACAGAAAGGAAGGATGACGTAGGATTAGGCAGTGAAATGAAGGCAGAGATAAGAAAAGAGAGCCTGGGTGGGCTTGGGAGGGAGAAAGGGATTTAAAAAAAAAAAAAAAAAAAAAAACAGACGTTGTGAGACAGGGAGACAAGATTAGGAAGAAGCAGGATTAGGCAGACGGACGTAAGGTGAGCAAGGGAGGCAGGGATAGTCATAGAGAGTCAGGTTGAGACAGACAAGGACAGGCAGAGAGAGGTAGGGTGAGACAGGGAGCCAAAATGCAAAGTGAAGTATGGAGACACCCGAGCAATAAAGAAAATTGGGAGTGGAGGAGAATGCAATTTAGGGGAGAGAGAGAGAGAGAGAGAGAGAGAGAGAGAGAGAGAGAGAGAGAGAGAGAGAGAGAGAGACAGACAGACAGACAGACAGACAGACACAGAAAGACTGACACAAACAGACAGACAGACAGAGACAGAGAATAACTGAGTCCCAAATATAAAAGAGAAAGGAAGGGTTAGGAAGGGCAAGGTGGGTGAGGGAGTGAACAGTAGGCTAAGGGAATGAAGGGTGAAGGAAGGAAAGGAAAGGTGAGAAGGGGATGAATGAGAGAGGGAGGGTGAAGGGAAATGGAGGAAAAGGTGAGGACGGGATAAGTGAGAGAGGGAAGGGTGAAAGAGTGAAGGATGAAGGAAAGTTCAGGGAGACACGGGTGAAGAGAAGTCATAGGTAATGGAGGGAAGGCGAAGGGAGGGGAAGGTAAGGTAGGGAAGGATGAGTGAGGGAAAGGAAAGGTATGGAACAGGCGGGAAAAGTAATGAAGCTGAGGCGACAAATATGAGGAAGGAGTTAGGGATGGAAGGGTGAGGAAGGGGTTAGGGAGGGAGGGGGGAGGAAGGGAAGGGATAGATGGACGAGAAGGGACAGAGGGCGCGAACAGGAAGGCAGAGGGAAGGAAAGGTATTGGAAGGAGAGGTAATGGATGGCATGAATGAAGATGGTACAGTTGCAAGATTGTTGGTCAGCTGGAATACTTGCAAATACAATTCTGCAGCGTCATTTACAAAACATGTGGGCATCGTATATTCAGGAGGCCAAGCTGTCAACGCCTCCCTCCAGCCACTGTTTTCACGCCAACAGCTACCCGTGTCTTGCCGAATTTTCATGAATAAATTTTACAAACGGAATGGTGGATTACAATATATCGTCCTGGCCGACATACAATCTTACCGTGAACTCCGCCAGTCTGAGAACCATTGATGTAACTCCTCCAGCTCAGCAAGTCTGTCAATCGAAACAAAATCTAATGGTAGTAACAAAGCTACAGCATAAAGGATATAACAATACTGAAAGAGTTAAGCGGGAATAACTATGAAGCGCCGAGTTAACTCACCCAGTGTTTAAACGTCGGTTATTCTGCTTAAATACACAGGACAATACGGTGCATATCGGATTATAAGGGGATAACGGGAAAAACACTTGGAGTTAATTTACCAGGTGCGCGTTATCAAACTGGATCGTAGTATCTCTCTCTCTCTCTCTTTCATTATTTGCTACCTTCCATTCTATAATATATATGCTACATAGGTTATTCCAGGCTTAGTACCGCACGTGGTAGCTGCGGTACTGTCAATAGGCAAGGTACATTTTAAGGGTCAGGATCAGTGATAATTTGTGCCAACAGTGCAGTACAATTATCAGCTTGTAACACCACCAGATCAAGTGCTGGTTGGCGTGACTCAGCGTTGGCACACACATCCTGATCCTGTCACCTCCACCATAGGAGGAGGAAGAGAGATTGGGGGGGAGGGGGGGAAGTCTTACCGCCACGCAGTAGTTTTGCGGTCATTAAGGTCTTCATTATTTTTATAAGTACCGGTATAGTAATCTCGTATAACAGATATATTTTCCGTGATATGGGTATAACTTCCAGCACAAAGATTTCGTAAGCACCTTTACTGAGTGCTAGTTTATTTAGTGTAAAGTCACTAAATTCTTAACAAGATCTTTATCCTCTAAGACTTTTTTAAAATAGTACTATGTAATTCTGAGAGTCACTGTGTACACCATGTACCATACGTATCCACAACTGACTTCAATTATAATTCCTTTGCAATTTTGATAACACTTTCTCGTGTCCGTGGTTTGTTAATTTTCCATAAGAGACTCCTGAGGAGGACTCTGAAACCTTCCAGCTGCTGTTTCGGGATTTCCTACCTACTATTTCTAGAACCATCTCGTTTACTTATCTACAAGTATTCGCTCATCTGTTCTGTACTGTAATAATTTTCTCCATCCATCATCAACAAGGACATATTCCTGGCTAATAAACTACATTCTACTGCTTTCTGACAGCATAAAAGTTTGGCTGTTTCCTTCAGATCCGTCTGTCCCTCTCCCGCCTGAGATCTACTGAAGCTAACGGTACTATTTCCCAACTTCATTCTGTTGTATCTTCCTACATTTTGTTTTCGCAACATGCTTCAGTGTACCGGTCTGTGCTTTGTTGGTAATGATGAAATCTATTTATTCTTTTCCGTGTGCTCAGACATCAAACCCATCAGCCAAATGGTTTTCGAGACACAAGACCCTAGGTCACTTTATGTTAGGTCAGGTCGCTTAAGGACAATCCGACCAGTTCAGGTCAGCAGCTACAAACTGCATCAGGCCATGCCTTTGCCTGCATTAAAAAAAAAAAAAAAAAGTCCTATCAACGCAACAGCTTTTGAGATATACCAGTTTAGATCTCAGGACTGAGTGTGTGGGATGGCATTAGATGGTGATCTGTGGTGGGGCATGCACAATAAAGTGTATACGCTGCTGTGAAGATGGGTGCTGTGGGTAGGCCAGGAAGGTGCATGTCATTTGTGGGGAAGAAACAAACATACAGGTAATGTAATAACAATAAAGGAGTGAGTGAGGTGGGCTGTGATGGGGAATAATGGGGGGCCTGGAGGCGAGTACACCCTTTGAAGATGGGTGCTGTACGAGGGACGACGCTGGTAGTGGGAAGGTGCATGTCACTGAAGTACGATATGAAGGAAGGAGGGATGGGAAAGAAAACGGTGGGAGAATGGAAAAGAGTGGGCAGCAATGGAAGGGGAAAGGGGTGTGTGGAAAGGAGTGGGCAGGATGGGCTGCGATGATGGTAGTTTGTGTAACAGGGACGATGTAATAAATGATTAGCCGTAGTAGGTGTCGCAATGGCACATTTTAAGGTTCCAAATGATGACAACAATAAAAATAACAAGAACAACGAGTAAAAATACGACACTTGTGCTCCTAAAAAAAAAGGGGGGGGGGGGCCATTTTTCTGAGTGGTTTGAGATAAATGGCGAGAACGGTGACAAGGCATAAAATAAAGATATGGTGACAGGACACAAAAAATACAGAATAAAGCGGCAGCATTAGGACGCATGGACAGAGGAGGAAAGGAGAGGGAGGAGGTAAGGGAGAGAGACGTGAAAGAAAAAATGGGGGAAAAATGATGAATGATCCCTGGAAATGGATATGGAAAGGGAGAATGATTAAAAAATGGAAGGGAGAGAGAGTGTGAAAGATGAGACAGTGAAACACTGAGAGCTGAATGGGGAGCTGAAAAAGAAGAGTAGGAGGGGAGTCTTGGAAGAGGAAAGGGAATTAAATAAATCGGTAAGAGCGAATTAAAAGATAGGGTGAGGGAAGTCGAGGGTCGTGGTGTGAGGAGGAGGGGATGAAGTGAGGAAGGAAGCTGGCTAGAGGAGAGGAGAGGGGAAACGAATCGATGTGTGTGTGTGTGTGTGTGTGTGTGTGTGTGTGTGTGTGTGTGTGTGTGTGTGTGTGTGTGTGTGAAAATTAGGTGGGTATGGTATGTTTCAACAAAACTCAATTTCTCAAACCAGAATATTCTCAAACCAGAATAGAAGTGTCTCAAAGCCATTTTACTGCTCAGTATCGCCTGAAAAGATAATTTACTAAGGTTAACGAAGACGGGACCAAATTCTGTCAGAGGAATATATGAGGTCTTCACATCAAAGGGAGGAAGTGTACAGTCGGCATCGAAAGTCCTCACGCCTCTCCTTCTCTCTCCACGGGCTTTGAAAATCAGTGTTGAATGAGCAGTAACCAACACTGATTTTTTTCTTTGGCCACAGATCAGTGTCATCAGTGCGGCTTGCTGCTGATTTACCACAAACTTATTTGCCACACGGATTTACCACATGGATTTTCTCCACTAATTTACCACATTGATTTGCCACAGATTAACCACACTGATTTTCAAAGTCCGTGGAGAGAGAAGCAGGTGGGGGCGACAGTACTTTTGTTGCCGACAGTACCGTGTTAACTCGCTATACATAAAACCCAACGACAAATACGAAAATACTGGACAAGTTACCGACAATGGTTAATTACCGTCTATATCTCCAGGCACTATAGGCGACTTCTCAAACATTCGGTGAATTACAGTAACTTAAATTACCTGATGAATTACTTTAGGTTATGGTAAATTAGCTCGTAAAAATACCAGTAATAACATATCACTCAACACTCTCAGGCTCCCATGAATCACTCAGATGAATAAAATGTTCTGGCATTGGCTGGAATAAATACCTGAGTTGTCATAAGCGTCGGAAGGATAATTAACACACATGCTCCTATAGCCTATTCGCTCATAGTTTCGCCTGGCGTCTGCTGAAACCTGAATTCTAGATTTGTTCCGACCTTGAGTGTGAAGCATTTATGTGGTGGTTTTAAAAAAAAATTTACCTGGACATCTTTCTACATAGCCTACTTCTGTCGCTGATTTTATTTTTCTTGAGAGAGAGAGAGAGAGAGAGAGAGAGAGAGAGAGAGAATCTTTCTTGAAGGCGTTTTACAGTCCCTTTATGCATTTCATCTATCCTCCACATGGACAATCAATTTCACAAGCCGTATTTTTTTTTTTTTTCAAGCTTCGTTCTAATAACAATGGCAGATACTTGCTGACAGCGGCACGGAACACTAGTGATAAAATGCATGAAACTGAGGCGAGCTGGTATTTATAACTGACAGCACGAACAAACCGTAAAATCGAAACATACACACGTGTGTGTGTGTGTGTGTGTGTGTGTGTGTGTGTGTGTGTGTGTACCAGTAATTATTACTGTTAGCCTATGTTAAGTTTCAAGTTGGAAATGTCTGTTCAAAAATAACTACGATATATCACTCCATAATCAAGAACCATTAATACTGCTGGGACAATCGTACCTGAATGATTACCAACAGCTGAACTTGAATTACCAGGTTACGAAAATGTCATGACGCACATCAGGCCGGCAAATTGCTGTTTCCAACCGTCTGCCATTAACCTACTTTATCTAAACTAACCTATCTAATGTAAAAAAAAAAAAAATACTGGAGGCATTTTCGAAGCCCCAGCTGACGGATCGGATTCAAAGCCGTCTTCGGTGATACGAAGCTGCGCTGTTCATCGAAACAAACACAGTCTCCGTACACCTCTCCCAGTGGTGCCACCCTGCGGAAATTCGTCTGCTAAACGGATGTCTACGTCACCCTACAGACATGACGTCACATACGGAAATATTTCCGTAATGTTGTTTTTCCCATTTTAAAAGTTCACGTGTGAAGTACCGTAGAAAAGGAGGAAATGAACTTAGATTGTCTATCTATTATTTTCCCTTACTTAAAATACGTTTCATATCATAATGGTCATTACTGGAACGTGTAAAAGATGATGACGTGATCAGGGCTACGGAAGCGGTTGGTCCAGAACCAGCTATCTGTGAATCCACAAGGGTTATATGCAGAGTTAGGCACTTCTGAGGACTTTAACGGCTTAGGCATTAACGACTTCGTATTACATGTGAGTATTGCCCTGTATAAGGCCATTATTTGTATTCTTCTTGCATGTTTATTCTTGTAATATATTTGGATAAGTAGGCCGTAAAATAAATCGTTACATACTTTTTGATTATAGAAAACTAAATGGTGCAGTTATAGGTAGAATCCGTATTGCTTATTAAAATAGAAGGTGCTGCATATGCATAAAAAGGCACTGATTCGTGTGGTGAGCAACATCCCTTGTTAATTACTGTAATTACTGCTGTTATTACACATGCATCAAAATTCTGTACATAGCATATGCTGTGTAGGCTAGTATATTAGTGCTTGTATAATACGTCCGCAAACACCGGCCTTATTGATAACTCGGTTATCCTTGTTTTTTCTTAAAAGAAAATGACGACGAGAAAACGACGGAAATATGACGTCAATAGCAGTTACGGACAAGCGGCAGACTGCACCTCTCCGAAGCGAGGTCGGTAGCGTTCTTGGTGCAACTGGTTCTCCCTTGGAGATTGAAAATGGCCAGCAGGGACAATTGAGAGATAAATATCATGAAATTAGCATAATGTACATAAAATTAGGGGGCGGGTGGCTATTAGTACTGATATATATATATAACCAGTTCAGTACAAATATGGACCATGATCTATTTCGTAAGACGGTTTATGGCGACCCGTGTTTACGTTTTGATCAACGGCTGTAGTTTATTCTGCTCTACGTAGCCAATCTCTGCGAACGAAATCAAGCGGCCCTAGACACGCTTCAAACTCCAGCTTGGATGACAAAAAGGCGCCTGAACCAAGTGGCGTAACTGTTGAAAACTACAAAAATACCAAGCAAGCTTCCGGTACTTACCTTGTCAGCCGCTGCATCATGGTCTGTGCCCATTTCTGCTTTCCCAGGTATCATTTTGGCTCCAGGGAAGTTGAACGTCTTCACTGCTTATCGACAGTTTACCGGTAAATTTTTAGAAGTAACCAAAGTTTTCTTTTATTATTATTTTTATGGTTTCCAGTGCAAAATACTGTGCTTTCATTAGTTTTGACCCTCATTTTTTGGGGGAAATCCCCCTTTTGGAATTCTGAGTAAGATTTCCAAAAGTGGGTTTATCCCCCAAAATCAAGATCAAGATTTTTAAAAACACACTATTTTCCATTAAACTAACCTAAACTAACCTAACCTAGGCCTAATCTAGGGCCTGACATAGACCGAATGCACACGCCTGCACCAGCCAATATGGCGCAACATTCATCCGTTACTGAGCGACAGCCTAACCTAAGCCACTATTATGACTACCCCTAAAAAATTTGCTCCCCCAACTCAAACTAGGCTTAAAAGGTAAGTCTTAGAATAGTTCAGGGACATAATATAATGAAAATTGGTAACGTTGGTTACTTCTAAAGTTATACCGTTTACCAGTCCAGTGATAAGCTTGAACAATAGTAATGCAAAAACACCAAGCACGCACCACTCCTCCCACCGCACCTACCAAAACACTAACCTCGCCGCCTTGCGCCTGCGTAGAAGTAGAACGGCTTAACGCTGCTGCTAGCTGCTAGATCAGAGTTAGTTAGCACTTACTTCCGCTAAGTCTAGATATGTTATCCATTAATAATTAGTCTTTATGGATCACTGACTACAATGAGTGATACTTTTGCAAACTTAACATCATATTTTTTGACGATTTTTTAGTGTATTTTGCTGAACGATATTTTAACACTCCGATGAAACTTTGTGGAGATATTAGCTACTCTGCCAGTGACTACGTCAGTCACATCATATTCTTCCTATATCTACATCATCTTACTATATTGGCAACAAAAATAACAATATTCACCCCGCCTGCTGGGCATAGGGGCACTGGAACTCGAGCTGTATTCAGCACTTGCATCATCTGAGAACATAATAGTAGATGAATGCTAGAGAAGTACCATGGGGTGCCAGTCGTCTGTGGTGATCGTAAATATACCCGATATCACTAGTTTGATGCCATTGATAATGATGGTGGGTGTAGCCAAGGAATATGAAGATAATTAACAGAAAGGTCAAGCCTCAAAGATTGTATTCGAAGTCTTCAACAATGGCGCCAATTAGGCTACTCATTTTTAACTAAGGATTTTGCCTGGCTTTCTATCAGCTGTACAGAATCGTTGTCACTTTAATAAAATTCCTAGATATACCAGAAGGAAACGAAAAGGGGGGAGAAGGTGCTACTCAGGATAGTTTTTAAAGCCTCTGCCAAGAAATCTCAGTTGAACTTAATTTTAAGGGAATATCCAGAATAAAACAGAGCAACTGCAGCGAATGGTTAAAGATCAGCCAGGCAGCGATATAGCCATCAGCATAGTGTTAATTTATCACTCACCCAGGGCACCCTATTGGTCTGACCAACGTTCTCTTCCTTTTCTCTATTTCCTTATCCCTTGACTCCATCCATTCCTGACATCTGTTGTACTTCTCATTACCACCATCAGCCTTGTACTCCCGTGTGTAGTTGTCAACCCGATGGTACTAACACTGTACCGTGGTTTTACTGGGTCAGCTACAGTTATTTCCTCTTATATTTGACACTTTACAATTACTTACCTTATTCTACCCATCCCTGCTTGGCCTCCACTGATATCGTTCTTCACAGTACTATATTAATCTTGTACTGAATGGTACACACACACACACACACACACACACACGTCAAAAGTACCAGATGCGGGAGCTTCATGGCCCTTCAGGTAATGTCCTTGGTGTGGTGTGGTGTGGTGTGGTGTGGTGTGGTGTGGGTGTGGTTTTTTGTGGTGTGGTAGTGATTTTGTGTGGTATGGTGTGACGTGGGAGTGATTTTGTGTGGCGTGGTGTGGGAGTGGTTTTGTGTGGTGTGGGAGTGATCATGTAGTGTAGTTTGGGGGAGTGGTATGGCGTGGGACTGCTGTTGTGTGGTATGGCGTGAGGGAATGGTATGGTTTATAGTGCGGTGTGGTATGGGGGAATGGTATGGTGTATAGTGTGATGTGGTGTGGGTGAGTGGTATAGCGTATAGTGTGGTGTGGTGTGGGTGAGTGGTATGGTGTATAGTGCAGTGTGGTGTGGGTGAGTGGTATGGTGTATAGTGCGGTGTGGTGTGGCGGAGTGGTATAATGTATAGTGCGGTGTGGCGTTGGGGAGTGGTATGGTGTATAGTGCGGTGTGGTGTGGGGAAGTGGTATGGTGTATAGTGCCGGTGTGGTGTGGGGGAGTGGTATGGTGTATAGTGCTGTGTGGTGTGGGGGAGTGGTATGGTTTATAGTGCCGGTGTGGTGTGGGGGAGTGGTATGGTGTATAGTGCGCGGTGTGGTGTGGGGGAGTGGTATGGTGTATAGTGCGGTGTGGTGTTGGGGAGTGGTATGGTGTATAGTGCGGTGTGGTGTGGGGGAGTGGTATAGTGTATAGTGCGGTGTGGTGTTGGGGAGTGGTATGGTGTATAGTGCGGTGTGGTGTGGGGGAGTGGTATAGTGTATAGTGCGGTGTGGTGTGGGGGAGTGGTATGGTGTATAGTGTCGGTGTGGTGTGGGGGAGTGGTATGGTGTATAGTGCGGTGTGGTGTGGGGGAGTGGTATGGTGTATAGTGCCGGTGTGGTGTGGGGAGTGGTATGGTGTATAGTGCGGTGTGGTGTGGGGGAGTGGTATGGTGTATAGTGCGGTGTGGTGTGGGGGAGTGGTATGGTGTATAGTGCGGTGTGGTGTGGGGGAGTGGTATGGTGTATAGTGCGGTGTGGTGTAGTGTCAGCGAGTGCTGTGGTTTCACTAAAAACAGAAGGGAAACCCTTTGCGTCCGATAATCGTTATTAAAGTCAGGTGGGCAGAACCCTTCTTAGAGATGCTCCCACATCCAAAAATGCTGTTTATCAGTTCATCAAATAGTCGCCACATTGTAACCAAAGTTGTCACAATTCGAAAATTAAATGCAGCGGTTTAGACAAATTTGAATACGTACTGTACATGTATCAAACAGTACTGTACATAACGCAATGTATGCAGTACCTAATATTCTCGCTGATAACGCAATGTATGCAGTACCTAATATTCTCGCTGATAACGCAATGTATGCAGTACCTAATATTCTCCTTGGTTTATGGTACACTTAATTATTTATATCCTACCAATAATTCCTTTCATGTCAGTATTACTGGTTAGTTACCACTGCATGTGTATCATTAAGATCTTAATACAGTTTCAAGGTGTAAAAGAAATTTTGACTTGGCTGCAGCTGTAGTGTTACATTTGATGTATACTTACTTGATTTTACAGTTTATAACAGTGTTGTAAAAGAATACCACTAATCTGTCGAAAAAACTGTGAGGTACTGAGAGAAATGGGTGAGTTATATGCGTCTGACAGGCTATTACGAGAAACTGGAAGGAATTGTATGTACATAGCCTTCACTTAAAATAATGTATGTTCTTTCCACACACTTGATGGGCTGCTATAAACTAGGACAACTAGATCAGATCAGATTCGGCGGTGGCAATAGAACTCTACCAGGCAACATTATTTTCCCTGTTACTTTGGATTTAATTGCAGACACATGCTGTAAGAAAAATGGGAACTTATTACAATAACTTAGTATAACACGACATGTGTTGTGTTCTACCCAATCCTCCAGGCCTGGTTTGTGCCAGCAGAAGAGTAGAGGCTCGGGGCTAGACTACCTAACCCAGACATTTTTGGTGCCCAGACCCCCAGGCATCTCTTTGGTTGTATGGTTACCACCCATTGTAGTAAATGGGTTCCAGGGACACAGGAAACTATCTGGCTACTTACCCAATGTAGTTACCTGAAGCCAGCACCACATTATGTGAGTGGATGGTGGGCACCCCCACCTATCACTTACAACAAGATAAAGGATAATAAAAGGGCTCAGGGATAATGAGTATGCTATGGGGCGGGGAACAAAACTGCAAGCTTTTTTATTAATACCACAAATATCTGTATCATACATGGACCTATTGGTGACATTAAGGGCGAACATATACACTTCAAATAAGCAAGGATATTATGTAAAAAATTATGATACACCCAATTTCTACTTAAATAAAATAAGTAAATAAAACTACTAAAACCGCACTGTCGTCGACTTAGCATGTTACTAAACACAATTTTTCATGCGAGTTAATTTTGCCCTTGTGTGCTTACTATGGTTGCATATCTATGGCCACAGATTGCATATATTATACACCAGAATATATTAACGCAGCAAATACACAAATTAAATAAGGAACAGGTGGTGGGGTGGGTCCACAGCACCTGCTCTTTGTTTACCAGTATATTTCAGTATAATTAGGCCACGTATACATTCTGGTTGGATAATAATGTCATCCAGGGCGATAGTCAGTCCCTTCAGACCGAGGACATCTTTTGCGCCATGCTACCTCCACACAATTATACCAAACTTTGGGCAAACCTGTGGCAGTAAAGGGGTTGGTAAAGAATAGTTTCCCTTTAACTTCTCTCTCTATGGAAGGTCTCCCCAGCGCTACAAAAAAAGTTTTCAGGCAAAGGTGATTTAAATCACACAAGAAAATGATAAGAAAGTATGAGAAATAAATGAAAAATGAAATTAATGAATAAGCAACACAAATGAAAAATAGTTTGGAAGGACGACGTGGCAGAAAGCATGTAATCCTTCTCAACTTTAGGATGTGATCTTTGTTATTCCTGCTGCCTCCAGACGATTTTGTACGGCTTTTCAGAGACCATTTGCAGTGACGGGGTTATTCCCCACCATTACCTTCACAGCCTGACTTCCTACGCTGAATTCAACCACCCCTCCCTCCCATAAGAAAATAAAGTCTGAATTTACCCCATAACTTCCAGGTAAGAAAACTAGTCTGACTTCAACCCCAAGGTATGGAAAATAAAGTATGAATTCCACCCCCCCCCAGGGAACAAAAATAAAGTCTGACCAACCCCCAAAGTGTCGAAAATATAGTCTGAATTCCCTCCCCCCCCCCAGGTAACAACAATAAAGTCTGACTTCAACTCCCAAGGTATGGAAAATATAGTCTGAATTCCCTCCCCCCCCCCAGGTAACAACAATAAAGTCTGACTTCAACTCCCAAGGTATGGAAAATATAGTCTGAATTCCCTCCCCCCCCAGGTAACAACAATAAAGTCTGACTTCAACTCCCAAGGTATGGAAAATAAAGCCTGACTTCAACTCCCAAGGCATGGAAGATAAAGTGTGAATTCAACCCCCAACGTAACAAAAGTAGAGAAATGCCTCATAGAACTGAAGGAGTTTACCCGACGAGAACAGAATCCTAAAACAGCAAAAATATTTTTTTTTCCATCGTTTCCTCACCAATATCAAACATTACAGAGGAGTACAACCTAACTTCAAAAATACTTCATTACATACAATTTAACAACATACCTGAAGGCTTTCCTCACCTCTTTCAGCGGAAATAATGCATACTGATTTCCGGCACAAATAAATAAATAAATAAATAAATAACATCTAGTATTATTTAGCACAAGAATTGCCTGTCTTCAGTGATCACGTGGAATTTCCAATGATCAGCAGGAAATTTCCAGAAAGTCTCAGTCGGCAATTTGTCACTGCAACCCCTACATCGCCTCAAGTCTATTTCTCCTCAAAATAATTAATCACTAACTGCACCATTACTTTATAATTACATTGGTTTTACAGACCAGCTTCTTGTGGCAATATACCATCAGTAATTTTAACATCACAGATAATGGCGAGTTTGAAGCCTGCTTCTTCCTCTAGCAGTGATCCACCACCTCGGTATGACACACACACACACACACACACACACACACACACACACACACACACACACACACACACACACACACACACACAGGAAGTTTCAACTGTGGGCAAACAATGTTCACTTGGCTCTGATACTGGCCTGATGGTGGTGGTGTTGTGGGGCTGATAAAGAGTCACATGTGCTGTGACGCCCAACGTAATGAAAAGACTAGGATTTGAAAACACTGAAAACATAAAAGGCAGGTGGGATATGATGGGACTGAAAGTGTATATTAAAAATTAATATCTGATAAGTCTAATCATATACTGTATAGAGTGAAGTTGGATCTGATAGAACTAATAATATGTATGAAGTCAAGAGAGGTTTGAGAGAAAAATATATAAAGCGAGATATGAGTGGACTAAACTAATTTATTGAAAATGGGATTCAGTAGGACTATAAATACTGAAGGCAACTGAGTGTTCTTTGGGTAAACAAAATATATGGTTTTCTATATGACTAATGATGAATAAGGACAAGTGGGATTTGCTGGGACTAAAAAATACATTATAAGAACTGAGACGGGAATAGAAACAAAAACCATTAATCAGACGGAAAGAAGATAGGAAACATTTGAGTTCGATAAGGCTAGGATCTGATAGGAATAAAAATGTATACATAATGAAAGACGGACTTTGGTCTGACTTAAAATATGTATACTGATAACCAGGATGAGAGAAGGGAAAGTAAAGCCTAACAGACAACTGAATTTTAAAGGGACAGTATTTACTGACGCTATAAATATGAGGACAAACTGAGAATTACGTTAATGTGAAAAACAGCAATATATAGATGTGAAATTATGCAAGGAGGAAAGGACAAAAAACTAATCAGATCCTAAACGTGACAGATTTTGCTTTAACTGAAACTACGTAAAGTGACAGCTAAGAAGGGAGAAGCTAGAAGGAAAAATAAGCATAATAAAGTAATGAATTGCCAGGAGGAATAAAACAAACAGGACATCACCGGATTCAATGAGTCAGACCAAGAGGGGGCCGAGGGATATAATTCCGACTAAAGGCATAGGAAATAATTGATAATTAATTTGAGAAGTTGATGAGAATATAACCTACTTAGCCCCTCGACTCCCTCAAGTTTTATATGACGCATTCTTGATTCTACCAGTCGAATATACATATTTTAGGATAGAATTTAGTAAGAAAACTGTTGATGAAGCTGTATTTAACTCCTCCTATTTGAAATGTCTGTCTTGAGCTAATTATTACTGTCTGGAGATGGCAGGAATAAGCTACCAAAATAAGGCATCATGCTGAAGTGGTTCAGTTGGACTAGATGAGTGAGAAGAAACATGGATACACTTGAGACCAATGGAAATGGTGATGTCTCAGCTTTGGGTGGAAACAACAGTAAAATACTGACGTGCCTGTGGGTGAAATATTGAGGCTATCTGTGCGTGGGAAATGGAAATAACTAAAACAAAGCTGAAAAAGATGAGGGATATAATTCAGGCAAGAGGAAATCACTGAGCTTAACGGCAGAGCAGATGCGATAATATCTAGACCAAAAGAATAGGGATTAAGTCAGTCTGATGGGAAACCAGAATAAAATATTGAAATGTGAATGTATTGAGGTTATCTGTGCAGGGGAATGGAAATATATGAACCAGACAGGAAAGGATCAGAGATATAATTCCGACAAGAGGATATTAATGGACTTGAGGGAGAAGGGAGGATAACATTCAGATTAAAGGACTCGAGGATAGATCAAACGCAGGGCAGACGGGAGTAGATTACTGATGTATATGGAGTAGATTTTTCAAGTGTTTGGCTGTGCAGATACTGTAGTTATTTGCGAGGGAGGTTTAAGAATAACTGAAACAGACGACAGAGCCAGAAAGACAAATAAAACGGAAAGGGAAATAACTGAGGTAGACAAGACGGCAGAAGAAGCTGAAACGGGAAAAAATCTCAGCTTTGGAGGACACAGCAGTTAAATATAAAGTGTATGGCTGATAATGTACGGAGGTTGTGTATGGGAGGAGGCAGGCGCCAGTGAAGAGGATGAGGATGGAGGCAATCAGGGTGAGGCTCCACGCACATAGCTTCAACTCGCTGGTGGCTCCCCATGAAGGTTGTGGTGGTGGGGGAGGGGGGGGTGAGGACAGAGCGTGGTAAAATCAGACACTATAAAGAAATTATTGTCGCTTGTTCATTTAGCAGTGGTATTACCCAGGGACGCGAGAGGATTTGTTGGCCATAAAACACGTCTGAGGGCAAGGTCACTTTATTCCATTAACCACTTCAGTACGGTGACCTTTTTCATATCTCCAGACTTTTATATTTACAAGAGTCTACCATGAGACTCTTCTGTTATGAACAAAGTCCTTCAGTGGCAGCAAGAATAAGCAACAAAAGGACGTCACCGCAGTCAAGGAGTTAGCAGTTCCTCGCGTAGGTGGCTGATGGGGTTACAGCCGCCGCTCACGCAACACACTGCGATGGGGGCAGACCAGCGTGATGGATGGAGGGAGACCACAGAACAGCGAGGGTTAAGGAGGATTAGAAGACAAAGAGGAGAGACATGGAAGGGGAGAATGAAGAGAGGCGGGGGAAGAGGACGAGCAGTGAGAAAGATACTGATGTTGTGAGGGGAGGACACTTAAAGAAAATACAAGAGGGAATGAAGAGGAGTAATGGGGTTATATAGTGACAGATGGTGGAAGGAAAGTGAGAGGAGAAATGAACGTGAATGGAGAAGAGTGACGGGGACATATAGTGACAGATGGCAGAAGGAAAGTGAGAGACGAAATGAGTACGATATAAATGACAGTTCGCGAGAGGAAAGCGAGAGGAAGACAAGGTAAATGGAGAGGAGTATGAGACAGATGTTGACAGATCCTGTAAGAGAATGAGAGAAAGTGATTAAAGAAAGGGGATGAAACAAGATAGGGAGCGAATGAACAATAAGTGTGAAGGACAGAGGTGAGAGTGATGGATGGTCGAAGAGAATAACACAGTAAGAAGAAATGAAGGTGAATGAGGAAGAGGGAAGGGACAAATGTTGATAAACTGAGAAAAAGAACTGAAGTAAAATGTGAGTGCAGAAAGAAAGGACAGTGTGAGCATACGAAGAAAATAAAGAGGGGAAAAGAAATAAAACGACAATAACTAAAGAATTACTGGCAGACGGTGTAAAGGAACTAAGGAAAGTAAAGGGAGACATGTAAATGAAAGGGGGAAGGAAATAGGTGTGAGAATACGGAAAGGCAAGAAAGGGAAGAGAAGAATGTGGATATGGAAAATGACAGTGGCAAGAGAAAGAAGATGGGGTTGATAGAATAATGTACGATACATCAATAAGCAGTGTACAGGAAAAGAGAACTGAAGGTAAAAAAGAGAATGCAATGGAGATGGAAGAAAGATAAAGATAGTGTAAATGAAGCAGAGAATGCTGAATGTACAAACGAGCAAAGCAGGGAAGGAGAAAAATAATGATAAAAAGAAGGAAAGGAAGGGAGAACAGAACAAAGATGAAAAGATGAAACACAGCAGTATATGTCGCCACAACAGATACACAAAAGAGCGAAGACAGGGAAAAAGAAACTTGAAATAGAAGGCGAAAGTGAAATGGAAAGTATAGAAAACAAAAGATCAATGATACTGCTTTTTACCCCAAAAGCTCGACACCGACTCATTTAAGGTGAATAAAATCGTCTGTCGTCTCCAGAATCAGATCGAACGGGTTGACGGCGTTAAGGAAATGAAAAGGAGAGGGAAACTGAGAGCAAAATAAAGTAGAGTATACGGAGAGGATATGAAGAGATAATATGAGGAGAGAAAGTAAACAGCAGGTATAAGGACAGAATATATACAGAAGGTGTGAAGAGATTAATCAAACGGGTCTAAAGAGAAAATACAAACAGAAGGTGTGTGGGATTATACAAACGAGTTTAAAGGTTTAAAGATACTTTATAAACTGAAAGTGTAAGGAGATTATAAAACAGAAGGTGCAAAGAAGTAGTACGCGTAAGTGTAAGGAGAGTACATAAACAGGTGTGAGACGGTATAAACAAGTGGTGTGGTGAGAGGATGTGTAAAGAAAGTTTGAGGGTAGAGAGAGAACAGAGTTAATCAGCTTTTAGAATACGTAATGCTTGTCGAGGGAATGTGCAGGGAGGTGAGAGGGATGGAGGAGTTGTAATGCGCTTAGGAAGAGGGTCAGAGAGAGAGGAAGAAGGATAAAGGATTAGAACTTGAAGAACCAGACAGTCAATGAGGAAAACAAAGGGAGGTGACGGGACAGTGCTGATGGGTGGTGAGCGAGTGGAGTGGGGCAGAGAGGGAGCAAGACATGAGACGAGGGAGGTATATAAAGGAAGGGTGTCCGAGTGAGGAAGTGAGTTGAGGGAGAAAAGATTAAGAGACAAATGATGGAAGAATAGGAAAGTGAGGGAATGAGGCGTGGGGAAGGGGTTGAGAATATGTTGGGGAATGTGGGATAGTAAGGACGAAAGACAGACAGACAATGAGAGAGAGAGGGAGAGAGAGAGAGAGAGAGAGAGAGAGAGAGAGAGAGAGAGAGTATTGGCGGGTTAGGTGAGGAAACACTGCAAGGATCCACATCAAACTCTTTCACGGGTTGGGCTTCAATACCTAAGCACCGGGCACACGCGTCACATGGAGGAGGAGGAGGAGGAGGAATAAATTAATCTTAAATGTGAATCCGGTTGACTACAGGCATAAACTGCCCTTCTGCAGTCCACCATCCTCCTTTCGGGGGATAGGGAAGTAGTTCAAGGACGTTTGTACAACCAGGCAGTGGGACAGGCCAGGTAAATCGGTGCCACCACGTGAAGGCTTCCCTCAACAGCACCTCACTGAGCGTAAAACTTATTCTTGCTCCGTCCTACGAGAGGTTTTCCCTCAGATGTTTTAATATTGTTGGACGGCAGAAAAAAATACAGTTATTAAGACGTCCCTGTACTGAGCGGCAGGACTTTGAGTCGACTACCTTCCCTACCAAAAGACCCGAGATTTAGGATCGTATTATAATGGATTTAGAGATTTCGCAACACCTCTTCTTTAGCGATTAATTGTGCACATTACACCTCAACATCATTTTAGAGATTTCGTAACACCTCTTCTTTAGCGATTAATTGTGCACATTACACCTCAACATCATTTTGCATGTTACTGGAGCGAACTGCGTTGGCATTTAAACAATATAAACAGCACAAAAGTGAATGCTATATTGTAATATGCAGAAAAAATCGTTAAAGAAGAGGTGCTACGAAGCCTCCTATGTCACACAGAATACAGTCCTTACTTGCCCTGATGATCATTATGCCCCACTGCCAAATACACAACACAGATCTGCTTTGGGGACACTAAGTTCCCTCACCTCGCCACCACCAGACACACAGGCGGCAACAGCTTACACACACAAACTGTGAGAGGTGGGTTTCACGAAGGAGGTACAACACCTCAGGTAAATGCTCTGGTATGGGTATGGTAACTGCCTCTGGCATATCCTAAGGTACCAGAGGCCTAGTATATCCTTCGTGAATCCAGCCTCAGGTGGACAGACGTAGAAACGGACGGAGGGGACGGACCAACAGAGTGACGGAGGGACGGAAGAACTGACAAATTGAGGAATGTGTAGAGACGGACAGACTCTGAGAAGAGACAGAGGGAACCCAGAGATGGACTGGGGAGACTTGGAGGGAGGTAGAGACGGAAAGACTAAAGGACGGATAGACGGAAAGAAGGAGAGACAGAGGTAATTGAGATGGCAAATGAGAAAGACTCTGAGAGACGGAGGAATGGCCAGACGGAAAGATGACCAGACGGTCAGACAAGCACAGAAAAACTGAAAGACGGAGAATGGACAGTCAGGTGGACATACACAAAGACAGACAGGAGGAACAGGGTACTAAACACACAAAGGAGGAGACGAACATCCGGACAAACAAATTGAAAAAAGGAAACAGACAAGTAGATGAGGAGAAACGTCGGAAATGGACAGACAGAAAGACAGACGGAGGGACATAAATCTGATCTAGGATCTTCATTAAAATAAGTCAACTTCAAACGAAGTTGGTAAGTATAAAATGAGAGGAAAGCGAGGCAACTCAACAGATTAGAACATTAAAGGCCCTAATTAAAGACCAGGAAAATGAGTCTCCTGCAAACATCACTCAAGAAAATGTTAATAAAATCTGTTCCTATACGTTAAAAGGTGAAGCAGACGAAGTATAAGGTTTGATACACTACCACACCACCCTACCATCCCACCCTACCACACTACAAAACCAATCTACCACATTACCACACATCTCTACTACACGGCCACACCACCCTATTACACGGCCACACCACCCTACCTTACTACCACACCATCAGACCAGACTCTCACACCACTCTACCACTCCACCGCACCACCCAACCATATAATCACATCATCCTACCACACTACCATATCAATCTACCGCACTACCCTACCACTCCATCCTACGACACTCCAACACCACCCTATCACACCATCCTACCTGACTGCCACAACGCCCTACCACAATACCAGCCAAACTTACCACACCCTCCTATCAGATTGCCATACCATCCTACTACACTATTACACCATCCAACCAGACTGCCACACCTAACAGACATTACCACACTTTCTTCACATACCATTACAAGCAGCACACTCACACCACCACATACATACTACCACAACTCTTACCTTACTAGTACATCGCCTAACACACTACCACATCACTTAACACACTACCACATCACTTAATACACTACCACAACACCTAACACACTACGATACTGTAGTTTTGGCGGTGTGCTAGAAAGATCAGAAAGCGTTCATTCTGGAAAGCGCATTGCATAAGTGTGTGTGTGTGTGTGTGTGTGTGTGTGTTATATACATGTGCTGCAAAAAAACAAACTAACAAACTCAGCTTGATAAATATTTAATACGATATGTATCTGTAATGGTAAGAGCTGTTATCCCACCGGTATTCACCAGTGTGATGCTAAGAATTTTTATGCCACTGGCTAACACCAGTGTAAAACCTGAAACTTTATGCCACCAGTTGACACCAGTGTAATGATGATAGGGGAATGTATTTTCTTACCTGTTGTGGGTATTGATCAACTCACCCATGGATATACAAATGGTACTCGACTTAATATAGTGGATGGTAAATATTTATAAAAAGAATGAATTGTGGTAGCGTTTGTAGTTTTTGGCCGAGTTTAGAGTTAGTCGGTACCTCAGGTGGTTGTCGTTCCCTCAGCGAAGGAATCTTGAATTGGAAGGGGAGTGAATTTGGCTTGAGGACATAATTTCCTTGATTAGGTATACTAATAAAGAAAAGAAAATGCTATATACTTTACTTTAATAATTCTGTTAATTTCCACAAAAACATTTTTTATTACATGACCCTTTTTAGTATGAGAGAAGATTGTAAATGTTACTAAGGCTTTTGGGTGATCATTCCTCTAACATTATTACCAGACGAAACAATTTGATACACGCGAGGTATGGAGTCGTTGTACTTTACTTTCTTTCTTGGCCGTTACTCTTGGGCTCAACAATGGCCTCAAGACAGGAACACTTGTACGGGCATGAATTGTCTGTTCGGGCTGGCATAGCCTCGAATCAATAAGAATGATTATTTGTGTTCATCTTTCACCCATATAAGGTATTCTCCTCATATAATTTTCTCGGTTCCCACATCAAGTCAGTATTATTTACAGTTCACCATCAACAATGTTATATAATCACTAGAAATACATAATCTCTCGGGCCTGTCTAGCCTCGAAGAATAATTCAAAAAAAAAAAAAATACAATCACCAGGAACACCCCAATCACTCGGGCTTGTTTAGCCTCGAGGTACAACTCAAATATCACATTATTACTCACAATCAGTAAGTTCCCTTCCACGCTCCTGATTATATTTTTTTTTCTATCTATCTATATACCTAGGCTGCTTCCCCCAAGGAAAGGGAGGTAGCCGAGACAGGATGACTCACTCTCTATTTACTCATCCATTCAAACACATTCATTCGCATCTTAGCCCCAAAGGGGAGAACGGACAGATCCTCACCGCATCACACCGCACAAGGGTCAACTGCGCAATGCAAGCAGTGACATCCACAGCAGGGCCCGACAGCAGAACTGGTTTACCCCTGCCACATCATAACAGACCCATCCCCTTACCCGCACCTGACCTGACTAGCTGATCAGACCAAATGCGGGAGAATATCCCCTCAGAGCTGCGTCATCACTTATTCATTCACAATTTCTCTCCATTTATTTCTGTCACGCACAGCCACTCTTCCTTGCTCAACAGACATCCCTCTCGCATCCAGCGCTCTCTTCACACTGTCCATCCATCCTATTCGTGGTCTTCCTCTCAGTCTTACACCTCTCACATCAGATCTAGTTATCTTTTTCACCAATCGCTCATTATCCATTCTCTCCATATGCCCAAACCATTGCAACACCCTCTGCTCAACTCTACCAGCCATCTCCCGAACAACTCCAGTTCTCCTTCGCACTTCATCATTTCGCACTCGATCCATACGCGTCACTCCACACATACTCCTCAGACATCTCATCTCCATTACATTCAAACTTTTCCTCTCTGCTACACCCATATTCCATGTTTCAGCCCCATATAACGCAGTCGGTACCACAACACCCTCATACAGCCTTCTCTTTACATCCATTCTAAGCGAACGACATTTAAACACTTTTTCATTCCTCCCAGCACCTTCCTACTTCATTTATTCTAAACTTCACTTCTGCATCTATTCTTCCATCCACAGCAACATGTGACCCTAGATATTTAAAACAATCTACCTCCTCAAGCAACTCACCATTCAAAACTATATTCATCCCCCTACCATCTATCAACCTCGTACACTTCATCACTTTACTCTTATTCTCATTTACTTTCAATTTCCTCCTTTCACACACCCTTCCAAATTCCTCTACCGACTGTCTCAATCTCTCCTCTGAATCAGTCACCAGTGCAGTATCATCTGCAAACAGCAGCTGCTTCAGATTCCACTCTCCTCCATCAACATTTACCAGACTCAGACCACCTAAAACTCTTGCATTCACCTCCCTTACAACACCATCCATGTAAATATTAAACAACCAAGGCGACATCACACATCCCTGTCGCAGCCCCACTCTCACGGGAAACCAATCACTCACAGCATTTCCCACTCTTACACACGCTCTACTATTTACATAAAAACTTTTCACCCCTTTTAGTAACCTACCATCAAGTCCATACAATCTTAAAACAGTCCACAAAGCCTCCCTATCAATTCTATCATACGTTTTCTCTAAATCCATAAATGCCCAAAACACATCCTTGCCTTTCGCTAAATACTTTTCACACACTTGTCTCACAGCAAACACCTGATCAACGCATCCCCTCCCTCTCCTAAAGCCACACTGCTCATCACTAATCACTCCCTCTGTACCCTCTCTAACTCTCATAATTAACACTCTACCATACACTTTACCTACAACACTCAACAGACTTATACCCCTAAAGCTAGTACATTCATACTTATCACCCTTGCCTTTATACAACGGGACCACACAAGCACTTGCCCAGTCAATTGGCACCATACCTTTCTCAAAGCACACATTCAATAATCTTACTAACCAGTCAACAATAGTCACTCCACCACCCTTCAGGCATTCCACAGCACACCCATCCATAATAAATTAATTTTAAAGAAAGAGAACAGTTAAGGAATTTGAATTTTTCCTTTCCGTTACATAACATATCACTTTTATATTTCTATTCCTTATCTACAAAAAAAAGTTCACTTGATAGAATCATTAATAACACATCAACTACCTTCGGTTTGTAAAAATAACTCGTGAGTGGTGTAAGTGTAAGTGTAAAAGTCTATGGGCAATACTTGGGAATAATGGCGTGCTCACACGGACGTCGCCGGTGTCTGGGGAACTAAACGAACGTCTGTTACACACGATGTCTGGGCAGCAAGTCACTCTACGTTAAACTCTCAACAATATTACTTCTCATAGTTCATAATAAGTAAGGATTAAACAAAGAAAAAGAGAGGGAGGAAGAAGAAATGTGGACGACTCACCTAAACGAACGTCTGTTACACACGATGTCTGGGCAGCAAGTGGGGCCTGTCGGGCACCACAGGACGCCACTGCTAGCTCAAATGAGATTATGTTTTTGAAATATGGTGGGTTTCAATTCTCTTTACAATTTATTTAGCAGTGTACCCATGACGACAAGACTTTTGATTGAATTGGGGAAAATTTGGGATTTATTCCTTACTTAATTTAGATACTGATTCTATCACTATTTCAATTTGAATCTGAAAGCAGCTCATGCCATCTAGTGACGGCCAAGATAAATGGAACTTTAAATCCTCACCAATGACATTATTTAGGCCTTTTGGACTGCTAATCTTACATACTTGTGTTCTAGCAGCTTTATTAGCAAACATTTCACAACTAGGTTACGGAAAGAATTGTATATTCATTATTCTGTTTAAGGTTTAAACTCGGCGCCCGGCAACGACGCATAAAGGGAGGGGATAAGCTGCTCACATGTGTCTTTCATTACTCGGCTTGACTGAGGAATTCCCATAGCTCAACATCTACAATTACATCACCCACTGCATAGATACAGAGATACATACATATGAAAATAGAGTTAGCCCTACAGTAATTATTAATATATGAATTACTACTTAGGGCAGGAACTTATAGACTAATATTCAGGTTACACCCTATCTAACTTAAAATTACAGTACTACTAAACACATACATGAATATCAAATGTGTGGCACTACACGGCTCCCACGTTCGGAAAACAAATTTTACCCAAGTCAATTTTCTATGACATGTGCATGGATGGAATGTTGTTACTCTGATAACTGCTATGAACACTTTGAATTGGAATACCTTTCCCCATAATCGGTGGCACCTGTCGGTCCACATTAAACACCTGATGCGTACCTCGGAAGGTCGCTCACTCACTACATTAGGAGGTATGGTCACTCCTTACTCGAGATGTTATGAGGGAATTTATGCCCCAGTCAGCCTCAGGTTTTGGAGGATAGCTTGTCGCTCACCTGAGCTCGACAGGGTCTCTCGAGATTGAGATCACCACGGGAGGCGCTTCCTTACACTCCTCCATTCATAATCACATTCACTCAGTCCTTTCGTTTCCAGCTTTCCACCCGCAAGAGGTGAGCGCTCATTCTGTCCTGAAGACTCCACTACCTCACAAACCGTGCTAACTGTAAGGTGAGGGGATTGATCACTCCCCTCGAAGTAAGGCACTTCCCGGTTCCAACAGGAACTCTTCACTCTTTTCCTTTTTACACCCTCTCCTCGGGGATGAGTCCACCCGGAACATAACTTTAAGCAGTTATGTTTCACAACATTCGTCACATGCACTTGTCTACTTTTCTAACACTCCTCTATGAGCCTCCGAGGGGCAGTCCTCACTCGCGGCGGTAATCGCTCATCTTCGGGCTCCGGGGCGAGCTCCTGTTGCAGCGGTTCTAAGAGCCATTCCTCGGTACCGTAATATGGTTTTACCTTTTCAGCAGCCCTTTGTATTTTTTTTTCCACTAAATACATTTTCAATGATATAAACACTTCCATCTAGCAGTACTTCAATCACTTTATACGGGCCGTCCCATTTGGCATTCAGTTTTCTACAGGTACCCGGTTGTATGGTCTCTTTTTTCGCCCACACCAAACTATTGACTTCAACCTTCTGGGCTCTCCTCCGCCTGTTGGCCACCTCCCGGTATCGCCTCGTCATCCGTTGGGTCGTATCCTTTATGAGAGTGTGTGCTATCGCCAGGTCGTCCTCCTCTGCATCCACAGAAGGCAATAAGGTACCAATGAGGCGAGGGGGATGGCGTGAGAAGAAGGCATAATAAGGTTGTTGTCCCGTGCTCGAGTGCACCGCTTGATTTATGACGGTTTGACACGATTGAAGCAGCTGAGGCCAACGTAAGGGATGTCCATTGCAGAGAGATGCTAGGATGCTTTTCATAGTTCGATGCATCCTTTCAGTGGTGGAGTTTCCCTGGGGATGATAAGGGGTGACGTAGAACAAGTCCACCTGGTTCCTCCGGCAGAACTTCTTGAACTCTCCACTCGTGAACTCTCCGCCGTTGTCCAGCACGATACCTCGTGGCGTCCCAAAGTCGGTGAAGTATTGCCCAAGACAGTGTATGATGTGTTGTGTATGTTTATCCCTGATGGGATAATATTTGACGAATCTACTATAATGATCTATCACAGTAAGGACGTAGCGGTAACCCTGAGATCCAACAACCATATCAGTCAAGTCAATCCCGATACGTTCCAATGGTTTACTTACAGGCGGGAAACCTTTCCAAGGTTGCTGCAACCCAGTTTCACCTTTGAATCTCTGACAAGTGGGACACTGTTTCACATACTCGCATACATCTACCTTTAGATTTGGCCAATAGAATAGTTCTTCGGCTTTCTTAATAGATTTTTTCTGACCTAGATGTCCTGAGGTTTCGTGCGCGTGTTTGATTGCTTCTCTACTGATTGACTTAGGAATCACCAAACAATATTGGATGCTACCATCACTTGTTTCACGGGCAAAATATAATAGTTCGTCAATCAATGCGAACTGGCTCAACAGAGCTTTCGGTAGTCTTTTAGCAGGGAGCTTCTCACTACGCAAGTACTTAACTAACTCATCCCAAATGGGTTCTTCTCGTTGCTTAGCTCTCATCTCGTCTCGACTAAATCCAAGCCAGTTGGTTTCTGACTGGTGGAATATCACTCTGACAGGTCTAGATAGTTGATCAGCGACTACATTATATTTACCCTTGACATACTGCACGTTGTAGTCGTACTCACGCATCTCGAGAATCCATCTGTTCATACGTGGGGATTTGGTTTTTCGCTTAAATATACTAGTAAGCGGTTGATGATCTGTCAAGATAGTAAAGTGGGAACCCCACAAGTAATGGTGAAAGTTGCGGCATGTGAGAACAACTGCCAATGCTTCTTTATCTGTTGCGGAATATTTCCTCTCGCAAGGATTCAGCTTTTTGGAAAAGTAACCAATTGGCAAGTTGGAGTTGTCTGGTTGGATCTGACTCAATACGCCACCAATATGAGTGTTGCTCGCGTCGGTGGTTACAATGAATGGTCGAGTCACGTTGGCTCTTACCAATACTGGCGCGTTCACTAAGCTCGACTTCAATTGATCAAAAGCAGATTGACACTCATCTGACCATTCGAACGCTATTCTGGATCTGGTTAAGTTAGTTAGGGGAGCTGCTATTTTTGCGAACGAAGGTATGTGTTTTCGGTAGTATCCGCACATTCCAAGGAATCTCCGGACTTCTTTTACTTTGGTGGGTCTTTTCATTTTGTTGATAGCCTCTATGTTTTTTGGGTCCGGCGTATTCCCGGCCGCTGAGATTTTATGGCCAAGAAAGGTCACTTCTTTTAACCCAAAGGTACATTTGCTTAAATTTAACTTGGCCCCATTCTGTGAGAGTAAAGTGAATAGTTGCTGTAAGCGACTCAACAACATGGGGAAGTCATCAGCCCAAATTATCAAATCATCCAAATAATTCTTTACCCAGCCTTGCTTCAACAATGGAGTAAGAATGTCCTGCATTCGTCGGGAAAATATGGCTGGTGAACATTTTAGTCCGAATGGTAAGCGCCTAAATCTGTAAAGTGTGACTCCATCACTGAATGTGGTTAAATCACGACTTTCCTCGTCCAACATGATTTGAAAATATGCCTCACGCATATCAAGAGTCACATAGTAATTATGACCTGCAGCCTGCTCGACTAACTCTTCCAGTCTGGGCAGTGGATAGATATCCGTGGCTAGGTGTTGATTCACGTGGCGATAATCTAAACACATGCGCTTGCTGCCGTCCGGCTTGTTAACTAATACAATATGAGATAACCAGGCAGCTGTTGATCTTTCAATAATTTCTCTCTCTTCCATGTCTTGCAACATTTCAGCGATCACCTGTTTAGCTTGTTCAGGGTATCGATAGATCGGTCCACGGCTGGGATGTGGATCTGCTACTTTAATGTGAACGGAGGGACCGCTGATGGTTCCTAGTTCTCCTTTTTCCAAAATGAAGAGAGGATCGTGTTGCAGAATTACGTTAGCTAATTCTTCTTGTTGAGCTGAATCTAAGTGTGGCCATGTCTGTTCGTCAATTAGCTTTCGGAGTCGTTGAACACGAGTTCCGCTTTCATCAGTTCGATCACTGGTAGGGATCAGGTCATTATGGATTTTGGTTACTGAGTTGACTGGACTTACAGGAGGGTCGTCAATGATTTCATATGAGCCTAGAATGGTACCTATCCGAAACAGTTTGTCTTGTTTGGCTCTATTATTGAGGGGCAAATAGACTAGGCCCTCTGAATTCACCTGTAATAAGTAAGGGTGACTATTGTGACTGAAACGTGCTTGTGGGTAAAGTAGTAAAGTGGTTTTAGGCTCCTCACTCACTGGCACGGCAATGAATTTGGTTTGATATGGGGTGAGTCTCTCTACTGTTACAAGATTAATTTGTTTCAACTGTTGAGGGTTCCTGACGGCTCTGATAGGTGTGGCCTGGACACTTTCAACTTTTCCTTTTCGCCGCGGAACGTAGTTCACGACGTACGGGGCTCCTCCCCACATTAGCGCTCGTTGTGCACCATTCCAGATCAACGGAGATTGTCCGAGGACATCACATCCCAACAACATTTCAGTAGTCAAATAGGCGTTCGGAACGACTGGACACCACTGTTTATGAACTTTCTCATCTCCCACTCTGATATCTACTTTGACCATACCCAGGATACGGAGTGGCGCTCCTGTGACTCCCTGTAATCTCGGTGGATTTCTCCTCGTGTTTATTTCTGTTCCTAACCGCTTCGCAGTGGCCTCTTTAAGTAAGGTATATCCACTCCCTGTGTCAACAACAGTTTCCACTATTTTATCATTCACGCTGACACTTATTGTGGGCGATGTTATACCTGCGGTTAGTCAAATAGCCTGATGGGGGAACTTTGTTTGAGTGGCGGTCTGCCTCACATTTGGACTGGGTGGGTGAAATCTGTTATTGCCCCGCATCGCTGCGCTGCGGTTTATGCGCCCTGGGCAATCATTACTGCCTCTACGACATCCCAACCTACGGCAATCAAAACAGTGGCCTGGTGGTGGTTTGGCCCAACATTCTTGCAACGTGTGTGAACTCTTCAGACAATGACTACAGTATTTTCGCCTCGGTGTTTCAGGAGAAGATTGTTTTTGATTGAGTTGTTCTAAATTTGTTTTCAAATCCCTTAATTGAGCTCTCAATTCAGTCACTTCCTTGTCTGACTCGGATTGGCAGTTATCATGGGATGGTCTTGGTGGATTATCAACTACATTGGTATCTGAGGGATTTTCACTTTTATTGTCTCTATCCGGCATTGCATTAACTCTGGTGGTATACCTCTCTTCGAGAAGCTGCCTTTCATTTTCGATCCTGTCAATGAATTTACGGAGTGGATATCCGTCAAGGTAACCTTCCAATTTTTCCCTAGACTCAAGCGGAAGACCATACCACAGTTTCTTCTAGATCCGTTTATCTCGTGAGGGAAACTTTTCTTTCGGGAACTTTGTTTCGAGAGCCGCATGCTTACACATGAACCTATGTACAAACGCCTGGGGTGATTCCTCCCAGTCATAGGTCATGTTCTCTTACTCTTGCCAAGCTCGATCTACACTCAGCTCGATGGCAAACTCCGCATTCAAGAATTTTTTAAGCTCGGGCCATGACAGTGCAAAATGTTTCTTTTGATAGTTATGAATAAAAGTGGCCAATTCAGAACCCATTCGACTCTTGGCAACCTGGATTCTAGTTGCGTTGGTAGTATGAGTCTGTTCCACCGCCTCACAAAACATTTCGAGGCGAGATGTAGCTTCTATCCCTTGTAGCTGATTCAATTCCAAAATTGGGATATCGCGCGGTTTTGTGAGAGAGTGGTGTGAACTCATAATGTGTGAACAAGGGGTCGAGTATGACAGCAGCGTTCTGTTAGTAGCACCGAACTGTTCCTCAGCCTCATCCAATTGAATGGTTACATGATCTCGCTCTACTTGTGACGGACGATCAGCTTCCGGCTGTGTCTGAGCAAACAACTGTCCATATAGAGACATGGTGATTAATGTACTATTCTTACAAAAAAGGGGGAAATTAAATTTTGAAATATTCTCTCTACTTTTCACTTCCCTTCACTTTCTCACCAACGCCACTAATTTGGGAACGATGAATATCCCACCGCTATTGCCACCAGTGTAATGGTAAGAGCTGTTATCCCACCGGTATTCACCAGTGTGATGCTAAGAATTTTTATGCCACTGGCTAACACCAGTGTAAAACCTGAAACTTTATGCCACCAGTTGACACCAGTGTAATGATGATAGGGGAATGTATTTTCTTACCTGTTGTGGGTATTGATCAACTCACCCATGGATATACAAATGGTACTCGACTTAATATAGTGGATGGTAAATATTTATAAAAAGAATGAATTGTGGTAGCGTTTGTAGTTTTTGGCCGAGTTTAGAGTTAGTCGGTACCTCAGGTGGTTGTCGTTCCCTCAGCGAAGGAATCTTGAATTGGAAGGGGAGTGAATTTGGCTTGAGGACATAATTTCCTTGATTAGGTATACTAATAAAGAAAAGAAAATGCTATATACTTTACTTTAATAATTCTGTTAATTTCCACAAAAACATTTTTTATTACATGACCCTTTTTAGTATGAGAGAAGATTGTAAATGTTACTAAGGCTTTTGGGTGATCATTCCTCTAACATTATTACCAGACGAAACAATTTGATACACGCGAGGTATGGAGTCGTTGTACTTTACTTTCTTTCTTGGCCGTTACTCTTGGGCTCAACAATGGCCTCAAGACAGGAACACTTGTACGGGCATGAATTGTCTGTTCGGGCTGGCATAGCCTCGAATCAATAAGAATGATTATTTGTGTTCATCTTTCACCCATATAAGGTATTCTCCTCATATAATTTTCTCGGTTCCCACATCAAGTCAGTATTATTTACAGTTCACCATCAACAATGTTATATAATCACTAGAAATACATAATCTCTCGGGCCTGTCCTTATGTAATTTAACTGTAGCAGTTCCCTCTTTATATATGTTTTGGAGCAGGTTTACAATGTTCTCATTCTCTCCTTGTTCTCGCAATGAATTTATAATTGCTATGTGTTCCACTGAATCAAAAGCCTTTTCGTAATCAACAAAACATACGCACAGTGGTTTATTATATTCTGTAGTTTTCTCAATTAGCTGATTCATTGTGTGAAGATATGTGTGTGTGTGTGTGTGTGTGTGTGTGTGTGTATGTACACACACACACACACACACACACACACATATATATATATATATATATATATATATATATATATATATATATATATATATATATATATATATATATATACAGTATATGTAGAGAGAGAGAGAGAGAGAGAGAGAGAGAGAGAGAGAGGTACTGCAAAAACAATATTAATTTCAAGTTTCATTATTGTGTGTGTGTGTGTGTGTGTGTGTGTGTGTGTGAAATGGGGACTTCAGTGTGTGTGTGTCTACAGTTATGAGAGAGAGAGAGAGAGAGAGAGAGAGAGAGAGTCGCTTTTGCTAGCATGTAAGACTGCGTACTCGTTTTCCATGTTTACATTAATTCTGTGTGTACGTGAAATCGTTTTTCGTTTACGTGTCCATGAGTACCCAAGTTGTCAGTACACATAGACTCACACCAAAGCATACACTGTTACTGTAAAATTGATTATATATATATATATATATATATATATATATATATATATATTTTTATCCTCTCCCTTACTTTTCCTCTCTCTCTATCTCTCTTACTGAAACAATTTTGCGCCAGGCATATCCAACGCAAAGTTCTTGTGGCTGGAAAACTTTTATATCCCCAAATTTGAATACGACAATTGCTTTAGGTATATTGGGAAAGTTCTTTTCTTTTACGAGAGAGAGAGAGAGAGAGAGAGAGAGAGAGAGAGAGAGAGAGAGAGAGAGAGAGAGAGAGAGAGAGAGAGAGAGAGAGAGAGAGAGAGAGAGAGAGACTGACAGACAGACTGACAGACAGAGAGCTAAAGTTCATTAACTGAATTTTACAACTAAAATACCGGTATTTCAATCCTTGCAGCCTCTCACACCCTGCTTCACCCACACCTATTTTTTTACGCAAGGAACAAGGAACCAAAGGCCAGGAGCACGCAAACCGTTCCTTCTAAGAAGAAAAAAAAACAATACAAAAGTGAGCCAAATTCAAGATCCGCTCATTTCGAGATGCCTGGACACACTGCGTTTGAAAGACTGGAGATCATAGGGAGCAGGAAACACAGACAAAGGGAGACAGTTCCAGAGTTGACCTGTTACATAAATGAAAGACTGGGAGTAACGGTTAACTCTTCCATTAGAGAGCTGGACAGAAAAGGGATGAGAGTTTGCTGCTAGAAGGGTGCTACGCGCCTGTCGTAGAGGTGGAGGGATGCAAGCAGACACCCTACCTCACTTTCACCCTGCCTCACCCACAGCCTGCCTCACTTACACCCTGCCTCACCCACACCCTTCTCACTCACATCCTGCTTACTCACACCCTGCCTCACTAACACCCTGCTTCCACTCTTTCACCATGCCACACCCAGTCTCACTCACACCCTGCCTCCACCCTTTCACCCTGCCACCCTACACGTCCCTGCTCCACCATTTCAGCTCAAGGATATCACATACTCGTATCAGAACGGTAACTTGGTGTCAACTCCAGACGCCAATATTAAACCCAGCATCACCCCTCGTAGAGAAGGTGTTGACCAATGCAGTTCAGTTAAATAATATCCTAAGCTAAATAAGTTAGTTCGTAGATAGCAAGACTAAAATCAAAAGTGTCCTTGTGCTTCTGAAAGAGTTAAACTCTCTCTCTTTCTCTCTCTCTCAGTTTATTTAATCATCCATCCCCATACAGTCTCCGTTTCCGTTTCCCTCACATTCTTTCCTCCTTTCTATGACACTTTCCTTCTCCGCCCAACATTCAATCTCTGCCCTCCTTCCTTTCCTCCCTCCATTCCTCTCTACTTTCCTTTCCGCCTCTCCTTCCCTCCATCACTCCCTCCCCCGCCTCACCCAACCAGCCATAAGCAACACATCACACTCGTTGTCTCATACATTCTTCCCTCCCTACTACAGTCCTTTATTCTCTCCGTTATTTCCCTCCTTCCTTCACTTTACTTCCCTCTTTCCTCCATTCACTCCCACCTTAGCCACCAGTGGAGAGAAACACTGTAATAAGGGGAGGAGAGGGAAAGGAGGGGAGGAGGGGGAAAGGAGGGGACCGGGGGGCGGTGGGAGGGAAGGAGGTTGGAAGTGAAGGTAAGCAGAAAATGATGTTTATAAATGAAAGGAAATGTGCAGTGTAAGAGAGTGGAGGGGAGAGGTAGGGGGCGGGGGTGCGGTGAGAGAGAGGGAAGGAAGGGAAAGGGAAGATAAAGGGGAATATGAAGAAAGAAGGTTGGAGGAGAAGATAGGAGGGAAAGGAGGGTAAACAGCGAAGGGAAGGTTGAGTTTGGGGGGGGGGGTGAAGTGATGACTGGAATAAAGAGTGAGAGGGAGAGAGGGGATGTGACAAAGGAGAAAGGAATGGGGTGAATTAGGTGGGAAGGAGGGTGTCGTAGAGTAAGGGATAAAATGGCTGAGTGGGGAAGGACCAATACACCAGACCTCTATGGGCAGCTCTAGCATGTACTCAATACAGAAAGTGAATGTTAGAGCCAAAGTGGTGACATGTAGAGGTGTGTCGTTCGAAGAAAGACTGCCGGGCTTCAGGGAACGGGCTGTTAAACCTACACTGAGTCGGAGGCACACAAAAACAAAATATAAGTAAATAAATTAAAAAAAAAGCACAAGAACGTAGCCTACCCTGCATTTTAATCCGGTAATCACCAAAAGTTTTACCCAATTTAGGAGAGACCATAGGGGCGAAGGGGAAGAAGACCATAGGGGCGAAGGGGAAGAAAGGGAAGGATGACGGAGCAGTAGGAGGTACATAGAGAAGGGAGGATGATAACTGTAAGAAAGTTAGCGTCAGAGAGGTGGTACACTTTCTATTTAGACACTGATCAACAGACTTTGTTAATCTTCATCTTTTCTGAACCTTTACTTTTCTTATTCCATCAAGCCTATGCAGTTCACATATATTACTCTAAAGTTTTATGTACATTGCTCTCATTCTTGATTATTTATGTTTTTGTACGAATCATGGACATTAACATTCTCATCACCATCATCACCATCATCACCATCCCCATCACACCACTACCAACACTACAGCCACCACCAACATTACAACCACCACCATCATCATCACCACAATTCTCATCATCCTCATTATCATCATCATTATCATCATCATCATCACCGTCGTCATCGTCGTCGTAGTCGTCGTTAACAGCCACCATATTTAAACTGCCAAGCTACTACTACAACTTGTCTGCTGCGTCACTTACCCAAGAAGGCCTAAACAATTATACTGGCTTGCTACACCACCTGCCTCTCTACACCACCTGCCTGTTTACATAACCAATTATCAACTCATGCTTCAGTTTCCTCTATATCATTATTCATTTGCTCCATCTGTTATCCTGTCCACTTATGCTAAAACTGGATTCCACTTATTATCTTTAACCGCTTTATTGCTACCAATGCACGTGTTTACTTAGCTAAGTAGTACCCCATCGTACTGAACGGGCTGGGGTAATCTCTCCGTGAATACCTTCAGTACGATGACGCCTTCAGTTTATATTAATCTCCGTGAATATTTGGTTTATTTTGCCATCTCCCCATGAATACCTTCAGTACGATAACGCCTATTGGTGTATTTTTATCTCCATGAAAATCTTCAGTACGGTGACGCAATGGATTCATTTTTATGTCCATGAATACCCATGAACACGTTCGGTACGAGGACGCCCTTGCTTTATTTTTATTATCGTTATTCAGTCATATGCAATTAAGGCGAGACCTGGTGCAGGAAAGGAGGCAAGATACAAGCATTACGTCCTGGAGTATAATGACGTGTATTATATTTCCTTGGTATAACTACAGTCGATTTGGTTTCATCTGAGAGAAGTGGGTCACACCCACGACTTAAATGATATGTTGTGGTTGTATGACACTCGATGAAATTTGTCAGGAAGTAGGAACGAGTCCCCTTGATAACTTGTTAAGTCGAAAATCCAGACTGATTCTACTTGGCCATCACCCGAGGTGCAATTGGTTAGGGATATTTATCAGGTTAGGGTAAACGTGCTATAGATGATTATGTGTATTGTAGGAGAGGCATTTTGTACTGGAGGTGATAAGTATATCCCTCATAACCTCTTCAGTACATAAAGTTTGCCTTGAGTTTATAAAATCGTATACTGACAGTGCAAAAGGCGAGACGGCAGTGAGAAATATAACCCAACAGCCTGAGGTCGCTTTCTTCTTAATGTTTAGTTCTCGCTTCCCACAGACGATTTTACTTGTCTCAGGAAAAATCAATTGTACTCTATGGGTCAGTAGCGACTACATGTAACCTCTTCAGTGCGAAAAATATAACCAGAAATACCTATAGTCATCAAGAAGTGGCACCAGTAAAACATAATTACCCACCTTGTGTTTTCAGTTCTGCCTCCTGCCTGTTTATTATTTATCCTGCCTTACCCACTGCTGTCCCACCACTTATAACTTTATGCTACATTGCTGTTGTTTATTCTGTTGTTTGCTTCCAGGCTTCCCATACATGGCCCATAACACCAACGACCAACTGTGATATAAACTTCACGCCTCAGGGACAGTGTTAAGTTTGCCTTGCTAAGTTCTAAAATGTTTGTTGCTATATTTTCTGGTTCTTGTTTATCGATACGATATCTGTTGATACGCAAAGGGTACACGGTGTTGTGATGTCACGGTGTTGTAGCTGGGAAATGCATCCTCTGTGTTATTACATACATTACCTGGTGATGACAATATACACAAAAGTTATATAAAATTACCTAGAGATAACAATAAATAAAAATTAAGATAAATAATAAAGCCCCTTGTTC